>NW_026727807.1:0-30426 GCF_029784015.1 Lycium ferocissimum | reverse complement strand
ACATCAACAATATCCATAAGCAATTCCAAATGCATTCTAACATTAATAACTCCTTTCTACATAATTCAACAACATTCATGCATATTCAATTCAACTTCATATATTCAAACTAACATCAACGATCGCATATTCAAATACCAACCCAAAACCATTCAAATACGATTCAAGAACATTTCCAACAATCCACACAATATGTCAAACAATCCAATTAATGCTCTACTCCACCCGAAACCTCAAATTTCCATAAGAACAACAACAATACATTTTCTTTCTTCCAAATTCATAAACTACACCAATAATCCACATATTCACAACATTAACCTTAACAATACAAGAAACTACACTAAATTCACATTATCTTCAAAACAGCTCATAAATGTTCTCTACTTCAACTTGGACCATGAATCATCATTTTCACCATAGAATCCATACAACAACAACCAAAACATAATAGATAAAATTAGTTCATCATTTCTACACCACACACATATATACACGGCCACAACCCCAACACCATATTTTCATGAACTTCATTCACTTCTACATTTCACAACATGCACAATCATCCATAAAACACATAAAGAAGATTAAATCTCACCTTTTGCCTTCAACTTCTCTATACGGCTAGACTTGCTCATAACCACAACGAACGATTTTCTTGCTCCAACAACTACTCCATGTTGATTAGAACCTTCCAATTAGTAGGAAACCTAGAAGAAAATATTTTTCCATGATCATTTTTTGACCTTCAATTTTTTTCCTCCTTGGCCGTTTTCTCCTTTTTCATTTTTCTTCAAGTTTCTTGAAATATCTAAAGTTGAAAAGATGAATTATGTGTCTTGCCTTGTCACCTTTGGTCTTTATATACATGTCCCCTACAAATATAATTTGCACATGTGTGCCTATGGCCCACTTCACACACATGGCCACATATGGCCATTTTCATGAAATATCAAGTTTCCAAAATTTCACTTCTAGCCCTTAATTTTCATGAAATGCTTAACTTTCCATAATTCACTTTTGATCCCAAATTTTCCTTATTCCAATTTTACCCTTAACATTCCATGCCAATGAAAAGATGAATATGCAACTTATGCACTTTTAACAAAATCGGAAGAAATTACAACCTTGTCCTTGACTTATCATGACTAACTTGGATTATCCCAATGTACCCAAAATACGGGATATAACAAATTCACTTTTAACCTCAAATTTTTCTTATTCCAAATTTACCCTTAACATTCCATACCAATGAAAAGATGAATATGCAACTTGTGCATTAAAACAAAAATCAACAAAATCGAAAATTAAAAGTCTTGTCCATGACTTGTCGCAACCAACTTAGAACATTCCAACGTACAAAGTACGGGGTATAACACGACAGTCATGTCAAGTACCCTTTGAATGTCACTATGGATTGTATCAAATAGAACCTCAGGAATCATAGACACGTATCAAGATAATATGAAATAGCTTATGGAAGTCAAGGACATTAGCCATCCTAGTGTCTCTAAGAATAGGAGCTTATACATTCATCGTCTGCTTGTTTCATACAGATCATGCCAAAAGAAAGAAAGGATAGCTTTACATACCTTTAACGCTTATCCGCGCTATAATACGAGTACGCTGCCCGAAGTGTTATATCCCGTATTTTGTACATTGGGACATTCCGAGCTAACCATGGAAAGTTAAGGACAGGACTATTCCGGGATACAAGGTTGAGACTTTTAATGTTATATCCCGTATTTTTGTACGTTGGATTATTCATAAGCTGAGGTGGGGTCCACATGTCGAGATTTTTTTTTTGACATATGACAAGTTATATGAATAATATATGTGAAGTTAAACACAACTCAAGAAGGACCCTTGAGCCAAATCAAAGTGGAAGTCCTCCAAGCAAATATTTTTAAGTAACGTTTTCGGGTGATCTGACTTTGAGAGGCAGAAACAGTATTATAAGTTTGGAATTTGGAAAAATACCAAAGATAGAAGTTGTAGATAATTGAATTAGCTTTCCATCCATAGGTCGTGGGTCCACAGGTGACATCGGGATAAGGAGATATGAATATTTTAAAGTAGAAAGGTCGAGCTGAACAGTGGATTCGGCCCAACCCGATTCCAAGTCGGGTCAAGCCCAATACCCATGCCATTTAAGTGAAATTTTCAGCTTTCTCCTTCATTTTTCAGACCAAAACGTCCAGAATTTTCAAAGATGGAGAGAGAGAGAGGAGAGGTAGAGAGAGAAACCAAATTTTGATCACAATCTAAGCCCCGAATCGCGAAGCTCATGAAGAGAAAAGTGTTGTACGTTGTGTTGCCTTCAATTTGGGCTAAAAATCAGCCAAGAAGAAGAGGTTGACGTGCTGGCTGCATACTTAAGGTAAGACTAAGGTCCCTTTTTCATTGTTAACAAGTTTAATTAGAGTTTTAACGGATTAGAACGGAGAAAATAGCGTTATAAACTAGTTTGTTATTTTGTTGAGATTTATGGATTAAGGGGCTGTTTTATGTGGGTTAAATGGTTGGAATTAGCTGTGTTATGGATGTTTTGAATGTGTTGTAGTGTGAAAAAAATGGATGGAAATCATGATATGTTGTGTGTTGAAGTGTGGCCGTATAGGGGCTGTTTTGGTAGACTATGATGGAGTAATTTTATTTAGTGTATTAGTTGATGATTGTTGTGGATTATATGATGAAGATGAAGGTTTAATGATTTAAATTGAAGTTGTAATTGTTTGTGGGTTGTTGTAAAAGTTAATGTGATTTTGGCATAGTTTCTTGAATTTATGAGAATTATGTTGTCAATGTGTGGATCGTGGTGTAGTTAATGAATTTGGAAAAAAGAAATGTGTTGTCGTTGTTCTTATGGAATTTGAGAGGTTTCGGTGATGTTGCCCATTGGTTGGATTGCTTGTGTGAATTGTTTAAAGTGTTCATGAATATCGTTTGGAAGGTTTCGGATTAGTCTTTGAATGTATAAGCATTGGTGTTGGCTTGATCATATGTAGTTAATTTGAATATAAATGGAATGTTGTCGAATTATGTAGAAAAGAGTTATTGACGTTAGAATGCATTCTGAATTGATTGTTGATGTTATTGGTATGGTTGTTGGGATTGTTGTTGAAGATTTAGCCGAGTTGAATTCTCGGGGTTGTTGAATTTACAGGGGAAATGCTGCCCAAATTTCTGAAGATAAAGTGCTAGCCTAGAATTGAATTCCGGAGTGCCTATGGCTAATGTTTGGTATCTAATGATGTTGTTGTAGATTTGGGAAGCCAAGACTTAAATTTGGATTAGCTTAGGAAGCGGACAAGGTATGTAAAGCTAACCTATCTTTCTTTTGGCATGTCCTAATTGTAAATAGGTTATGACATGAGTCTCGGGGTAACTCTATTCCTAAGATCCGAGCTTGACTACGATCCTTATTCACTCCTTAATGTTGGCAATTTTAACATGGTCAAATTATGGTTCTTAAGTCTTCTTTATGATTGGATTACCAATGTTGTATAAAGAATGTTGTTTTTAAAAGATTCTGTAACTACGAACGACCATAACTTTCATAGATGAGCTCGGATCGCTTCGAAACGTTCGTGGGAGATTCTATAATGAATATGGTCTCCAACTTACGTAGATGGACCCGGATCGGTTTGATACTCGTCCGTGGGCCCCGAGACTTTCCTTTGTCCCTTGAAGGGATTCAGTGTGACTATCGTCTTAACTCTCGAGCGTCGATCACTTACTTCTCTATCGAGTTTGTAATGACGATTATGCCCCTAATTTCCATAAGCTATTTCATATGGTTGGATGCGTATCTATGAGTCCTAATGTCCTATTTGATACATTTTCGACGACACTCGGAAGAAACTTGATTTGACTATCGACTTGGTTTTTAAATGATGGTTCACTTTGATTATTCTATCGAGTCTTTGAAAATGTTTTAAATCGCATATAGTTGCTCACAACTCTGCTCGTGCATATGGTTGTTACCTCTTTCACCGAGTCCCGGGCAGGTTATGTATCGTGCGCACTATGTTATTTTCCGGTGTGATGCTGTGTTACGGTTCACCGACCTCCTCGCTAGAGGGCCGGGTTCCGTTTATATTTGGTGTTATGCTGTGTTATGGCGTTATGGTGTGCTATGATGTGTTATGGGGATATGTCGGGTTACGGAGATATGAAACCTTCTGGTGTGATGCTGTGTTATGGCGCCAACGACGGGCGGGCGACCATATTCTAAGAGCCCCATGCATGATTTATGTTTTTATGAGTAAGCATTTTTATATTACGGACATTGCATTTGCTTTCGTACTTCGGTTTTGATTATGATCCGTTTACAATATTCCATGCTTTGCATACTCGGTACATATTCCGTACTTGACCCCTTTCTTCGGGGGCTGCGTTTCATGCCACGCGGTACGGATACTTATTTGGGTGATCCACCAGCCTTAGGACTCTGTTCAGCTGTCTTGAGCGCTCCCTTGTTCTGGAGCCTATACTTTGATCCGATTCTCGTTATTGTATATGTGCATATGTTATTCACGGGTACGGCGGGGCCCCGTCCGTCATATGATTTTGTTATTACTCTTAGAGGTCCGTAGACATACATGTGTGGGTATGGGTAGTCACTTTGTTCGGTCATGTCCGTGTGATTTGTGTTTTGGACGTCCCCCCGTATTTTGATAGCCTTGCTGGCTTATATGTGATATCATTTCTTTGACAGCAATATGTATATATGTATTTGTGACATATTTTGGGGGCGACGGTTCACTTCTTTGTATGTATAAGATCGATTATGCCGCCTATGGTCCGATGACCGACTTTTGCATATGTCCAATGTCGTACGTACGGCGATTATGGTTAATCGGTCCGTATGGGTGACCGGTCGGGCACTAGTCACGGCCTACGGGGTTAGGTCGTGACAAAAGTGGTATCAGAGCGGTTCGTCCTCGGATTGTCTACAGGCCGTGTCCGGCGAGTCTTGTTTATGGTGTGAAGCCGCCACACTCATAAACGGGAGGCTGCGGGGCATTTAGGAATCAGTGACCCTCTTTCTGTCTTAGATCATGCGATAGAGCCAAGTCATAGGAAATGAGATTCTCCGTACTAACCTTTGATTTCAGCAGAAGGATGACATCGACGGAAGGAAGCGATTGACGATACTGGAAGTTACAAAGCAAGCGGGTAAGTAAAGGTACGAAAGGCATATGTTGACTAAGGCATTAAAGTACGATTGAAATGTAAAAAAAAAAAAAAAAAAATTGGAAGGGAAAAGTAAACAGGAAAGTGTAACAGGTGTAGTTCGAATTGGACATACGAGGTAAGCCCATCATTTTCATACTGATGTTAATATTGGGAGCCCTGTGTGGCTGTAAAATGATATGATATGTGTATATATGTTGGCCCTGTGAGGCATTATTGGTATTTCTTGCGTACGTGTTTTGAGATAGTAAGAAATATAGAGGAAACTCGCCGAAATGTTTCCGGGAAATAAGAAGGAAATGAGATAGGCGTTTGTAATATGTCTTGAAAGGTCGTGTTAATAGTAAAGATAGAATTTGACTAAGTTGCAAGTATGGCTGACCTTGAAAAATAAATTAATTACTGAATTGGCGGTAATGGTAATTAAGAGGTCGGTATCGACATGGTAAAAAGAATTTGGAAAGGGCTTGTGATATTAAGAGATGAGTTAGAAGAGATTGGCAAATCTTGATGGAGTGTTATATTAAGGTACCAACTGAATTAATATGCATGGATAACTTATAACGAGATTATAGCCAGAAGAAATAATAGTACAATTGAGACCAGAGTACAAAAAAGGAGGGTTGTGACGGATATAAAGGTGCTGACAAGACAGCTTGTGAGATATTAAAGATAAGATTGACCGAAAAGGGCAAAAGTTGAAAAGTGTGACACTATGAGGTTGATTACGAACGGATATTATGTGAATATAATAAGGAATGTTATGAAAATGAGCAAAGTCTAGCGAGGAAGTGACTAAAAGGTATGACGTGATCGGTGTGGCTAAAGTACAAAGGTGAGCTATTGATTAGGAGGGATTTATGAAGTTCTTCTATAGGGAAAGCACAAAACAAAAAAATTACGAGATAACGGACGATAGCGAGCGCAAAAAAAAAAAAAAAAAGAGGAGGTGAAAAGAAAAGCGGGTAAGATAACAGTGTAGTAATAGGTGATGACGGGGTAGCCGCGAACACGAGAAATATCGGTGACGGAACGGTGAAAGACCGAGTTAGAGAGAGACGAATAACAAAGTAGAGAGAGTGCTAGGAAATGACTGGCATGATAAGAACATAAGAACAAATAGGGGTGAACAGAATAGGATTTATAAATAAGAAAGGGATTATGTGGGAGTAATATTTTCCGAAAATGTAGCAGTGTTATAAAGCTCCTCGTGCGCAGAAAAGGAGGGACGTAGACTGGAGAAATATGGTAAGGGAATACTAAAGGAAGCATCTGATATAGACGTAATTAAAGGAGTACGTTATGGAACGAAAAGGGAATACATAGTTATGAATTTAAAGGTATAGTGTGACGACATGGTGATAAGATAAGACTAACATTGCGACGAACTTGGAATGTTTTAAGTAAGTTAGAAGCATGTGTTGGGTACACGATGGCGTAAACGGGCATAAAGCATAAAGAAGTCTTGCGTGCACACGACTTCACCTTAAAAATAATGGGATCTTTAAGCGACAAAGACGGTAGGCTTGAGGAACAAATGGTGCAGTATAATTTCATCAAAAGGGACGGATGATATAGGTCGAGATAAAGATACTATTCCAAGAGAGCTTTGGACACTTATCGTTGGAATATAAATCTTTGCCCTAGCCGAGAATTTGAAATGCCTACAACTATTAGGTAATTATTGATTGGAGTAAGGACAATTTCTAATTCGGAGGGAGATGCGTTACGAGAACGTTTTGAAACCCGTCGAGACTTCAACTTGCTCCAAATTATGTCTTTGAAGGTCATGTGGTGAGGTAAACGCTATCGGATTAGCAATAGAGCATCGCATTTCATCGAGTTCCGAGGTTAAGCGTGCTGGAGTGGGAGTAATTTTAGGATGGGTGACCCCCTGAAAAGTTTACTAAAGTCCTACAGAGTCGGACATAGGAGGGATAAATGGGAAGCTAGAGTGGTCTAAAGGATAGTAGAGTATACAGAGCGGACAGAAACCTTAGGAGGTCATATGGGACGAGGCGGGCGAATCGGGAAAAGAAAGAAGGTGCATCACGGCTTTAGAAGCGGGGGTAAGTTGAATGGCGTTTGGAAATATTTTGTAAGCAAGATGGTAGCAATTATGTATACGTACGTATATGATATACCATACATGGCTATATCAGCGGGTATGTATATCCCAGCAATCGACGTTGCGGCACATGGGAAGGCATTAATTGGACAGGGTAACGAAGTTCGAGTGACAAAAATGGCACGAATGTTGTAAGGCAAGTTGATGCTGTTTTCACTACAGGTTGAGCTTGGAAAGTTCTAATATAATGATATTTGGTAAAGAAAGGAAGTGAGTAGATGGTAGGTAAAGTGACCAAAATGTTGGGAAAAAGCGAAAGAGTAAGAACTTCCGTAACTCTATGCTTTTGGGTTGTATTGTAAGATTTGAGAGATAGAGGTTAAAGGAACAATTGGTAGAAAACTAAAGGAATAATTGTGGCAGGAGCCCAAGGATTTAGTTTGAACTGGAACTATGAGTTGCCATAAGCGTAGTTGTACTGTGAAGGATAGCGAAGGGTGCAGAACCATTTCGTATATGCATACTTTGGACCGACGGAAGTAGTCCTGGGAAGGAACCAGGAGGAGGAATAATTAAGGGACATAACCATTATACCCGTTAGCAACAAAGTCGGTTGAGTGAGCACGGAATGCAAAGGTAAAATAGTGACAAGGATGTAAGGATTAGTAACGCTGACCATTGAATCGCAAGTGAATCTCGATACAGTATGTCACCCTCAGACTGATGGACTGTTATACCCCGTACTTCGAACGTTGGAATATTCTAAGTTGGTTGCGACGAGTTATGGACAAGACTTTTAATTTCCGGTTTTGTTGATTTTGTCTCAATGCATAAGTCGCATATTCATTTTTGTGGGTATGAAGTGTTAAGGGTAAGATTGGAATAAGGAAAAACTTAGAGAATGAAAGTTGGAAGAATTTGGGACCTAAAAATGAATTATGGAAAGTTGGCCATTATTTGAAAAATTGGCGAAGTGGCCGGCCATGTGTGTGTGTGTGTGGAGTGGTGTGGGCCATGGCACACATGTGCAAATTATATATGGTGGCTAAAAGATGATAATTAATCATCTTCATTGCTTTATCACTTGGAAAATTCAAGAAGCATCAAGAGAAAGAAAAAAAAGAAGGGAGAAGGAGGGGTCGGCTAGGAGGGGTGGCCGAATTCAGCCCTCAATTTGATCCAAAAAAAATATTTTCTTCTATGTTTTCCACTCCTTGGAAGATGCTAAACAACATGAAGTTGTTGTAGAATCAAGGAAAGCCTTTGTTTTTGCAAACCCACCTCTGGCCGTGTAGAAAAGTTGGGTGAAGAAGGTATGGTTTGATCTTCTCTTTTATATGTTATGCATGGTTGTGTATGTTGTGAAGTGTGGGAATGAAAAGAAAATCATGAAAACATGCGTATGTGAGGGGCAACGTGAGTGTGTGTGTGTAACCGTGTGTATGTGTGGTTGTGTAGAGGTGAAGAATTAAGTGTATGTAGCATGTTTGTAAGTTGTTTTGGCATGTAGAAATGAATAAAAAGTCATGGAATTGATGTGTGTTGGTGTTGGCCGAATAGGGGTCAAGTGTTGGTAGCTTATAGTGAATTGTTGATGTAGTTTAAGAGTTTAGAAGAAAAGAATTATGTTATTGTTGTTCATATTGAGTTGGGAAGGTTTCGGGTTCCATGGCATATTGTTTGGATTGTTTGGAGCATTTTTGAAACTTGTTTAAATGGTTTGGAAGAGTACTTGAGCGTATGAATATTGATGTTGGTTTGATCGTATGCGGTTGATTTGAATGGAAATGAAATATCGTCGAATTGTATAGAAAAGAGTTACTAATGTTAGAATACGTTTTGAATCACTTATGGATATTGTTAGTATGGTTGTTGGTTTGGTTGTTGTTGATTTGGCCGAGTTGAATTCTCGGGGTGTTGAATTCACAGGGGAAATGCTTGAAAAATATGTAGAAAAAAAGTAATGACTTGGAGTTGAATTCTTCGATGCTTACGGCTAATGTTCGATGCCTATTGATGTTGTTGTAGATTTTGAGAAGACGAGACTTGAGTTTGGATTAGCTTAGGAAGCAATCGAGGTATGTGAAGCTTACCCTTCTTTTCTTTTGGCATGTCTTAGACGGATTAAGGTATGACATGAGTTGTGCCTCGGGGTAACTCCATTCTTAAGTTTCGAGTATGTTTGTGATTCGTATTTGTATTTGATGTTGGTATCCTTAGTATGGTCAGGCTATGGTTCGTATGTCCTTGATATGATTGAGTTTGAAATGCTGCGTAAGCGATTCTTATATGTTTCTTAATATTCGTATCCTTAATGCGGTCGAGTTATGATCCTTACGTCTTTTGTATGATTAAATTTCTAAGGTTGCAAAAGAGTTATATTTTCAAAAGAATTTTGTTTTTAAACAAGATATGTTCCAAACGATTTCGAAACTACGAACGTTCATAACTTTTGACTAAGGGCTCGGATCGCTTTGATTCTTTCGCAAATGATTCCATGACGAGTAAGGACTCAAATTTTTATAGGCGGGCCGGATTGGGTTGACGCTCGTCCGTGGGTCCCGCGACTTTTCGATGTTGGTTTTGAATGACCTAGTTTTTTTAAAAAAAGGATTTAATACGACCACTTTTCCGATCCCAAGCATGATTATTTATTTACCTAACGAGTTGGAAATAAGGGTTTTACGCCCGCTGATTTTGATACGCAACTATGGTTTTTGAAGTTCGGTTTGATATGCTTCCGAGAGGATTCGGAAGAAAACTGATTTGACCTCTTGTTTTGATTTGAACTAATAGTTCGCTTTGGTTATTCGGTTGAGTTTGAAATGATGATTTGTATGATTATGGATACTTACGATGCCGCTCGTGCGTTGTTATTACCTCTTTCACGGATCCGGGCCGGTATGTGATCGTGCGCACCATAATATACTCGGTGTTATCTTGTGTTACGGTTCCCGAGACCTCGCCATAGGGGCGGGGTTCCGTTTATGGAGTTATCTTTGTGATATGGCTTATGATATGTTGTGGTGGTGTGGTATGTTCGGGGGTTGTACGAGATTTGAAACTTCGGTGTTATCTTGTGTTGTGGCGCCGGATAGGGTGGCGACCACGTTACGTAGCGGGTCCTATGGACCGCATTTGATATGTGATGATGTATGATGATATGATGAGTTTGTTCACCGATGGTGGGGCAAACCCAATGATGAGGCAAAATTCCACATTGGTTTAGGCAAATCCCCACATTGGTTTAAAATCCCACATCGGTTAATGTTATTTCGAATGACGATTAGGATGTGTTCGGTATGAGTATGTATGATTTGTGTGTCGGATGTGAGTACTTAGGTAGTTGGGTTATTACGACTTCGCTTTTACGTACTCCCTACTTTGATTATGACCTCGTTTGATGTATGCTATGCTTTACATGCTCGGTACATATTTCGTACGACCCCGCTTTCTTCGGGGCTGCGTTTCATGCCACGCAGTACCCACGGATGAGTCGGTGATGTTAGCGAAGATGTTCCGGTGGATTGGCGAGTTCCATTTCTTCCGGAATGCTTCTTGAGTCCGAGTGCTTGTACGGTATACGAGATATTAGTAGAGACTTTGCGAGACGATTGTCGAGTGTATGATATGTCGAGTCTGTTTTGTAAGCGGCTATGTAAGCGGTGTGTTTGTATGCATTATGCTACCGATGTGTTTGGCAAGCGGCTATATAAGCCGAAATCTTGTGTGCCTTATATTACAGTTCCATACGATTGCAGATTTTATTTTGGTTTGAAAAAAAAAGAACGAACGGCATGTTTGTTTTTGAAAAATTTTCATTACGTGCGTATGTTATGTTTTGTGGGCCCAGTATGGTTATGAGTATTACGGTAGTCAGCGGGTTCGCTCGGCCCTAGGTAAGGGTCGGGTGCCCATCATACCCTATCGGAAATTAGGGTGTGACAAAGTGGTATCGAGCGCTCGTCCTAGGGGTTGTACGCGAAGTCGTGTCCGGTAGAGTCTTGTTTATGGTGTGTTGCGCGCCACATTTATAAACAGGAGGCTACGGGGCATTTAGGATGGTTACTCTTCTTTCACATCCGAGATCGTGCCATAGAGCCAAGTCATAGGAGATGGGACTCCTTACCCTAATTTGTGATTGCAGTTGAAGAATGGCACTGATAGAAGGAAACGATTGACGATGTTGGAAGTCATAAAGTACGCAGGTAAGTAAAGGTATGAAAGATATATGTTGGGAAAGATATTGAAGTTGCGATTGAAATACAAGTTGAAGACTAAAGGGGGAAAGCAAATAAGAAAGTGTAACAGGTACCGTTTGAGTTGGGCATACGAGGTATGTTTACCATTTATGAATTGTTGATGATATTAGAAGCCCTGTGTGGCTGCGATATGATATGATATGTGTATAAGTATGTTGGCCCTGTGAGGCATTGTTGGTATTTTCTGTATACAGGTTTTGAGATAGCAAGAAATATAGAGGAAACTCGTCGAAATTTTCCCGAAATAAAAAAGAGAATGAGATATGGGTTTGTGATACGGCTTGAAAGGTCGTGCCAATAGAAATGGTAAGATTTGACTAAGCTACGAGTACAGCTGATATCGAGAAAAAAGTAATAGTATGAGTAAGACAAGAATAAGGAGGGCTAAAATGGTAATTGTGTACTGAAGGTCATGTGATGAGGTGGACGCGATTATACTAGCATTACAGCATCGTATTTCATTAGAAATCCAAAGTTAAGCGTGCTGGAGTGAGAGCAATTTTAGGATGGGTGACCCCCTGGGAAGTTTTCTGAAAATTTTACAAGTTCAGACGCAAGAGGCAAATGAGAAGCTAGAGTAGCCTAAGGGAAATTAGAGTATGTGGAATGGGCAGAAACCTTAAGAAGCCGCGTAGAACGAGGCGGATTAGACCGGTGAAGAGAAAGCAGGTGCAGTACGGCTTCAGTATTAGGGTGAGTTTGAGTAGCGTCTGGGAATATTTTGTGGATGAGATCGCGTGTTATGGTAATAAAGGAAACCCCCTGAGATCCTCAAGACCCTATACGACTAGTTGAACATTCGAGGACGAATGTTCTAAAGGGGGAAAGGATGTTATACCCCGTACTTCGTACGTTGGAATATTCTAAGTTGGTTGCGACGAGTTATGGACAAGACTTTTAATTTCCGGTTTTGTTGATTTTGTCTCAATGCATAAGTCGCATATTCATTTTTGTGGGTATGAAGTGTTAAGGGTAAGATTGGAATAAGGAAAAACTTAGAGAATGAAAGTTGGAAGAATTTGGGACCTAAAAATGAATTATGGAAAGTTGGCCATTATTTGAAAAATTGGCCAAGTGGCCGGCCATGTGTGTGTGTGTGGAGTGGTGTGGGCCATGGCACACATGTGCAAATTATATATGGTGGCTAAAAGATGATAATTAATCATCTTCATTGCTTTATCACTTGGAAAATTCAAGAAGCATCAAGAGAAAGAAAAAAAAGAAGGGAGAAGGAGGGGTCGGCTAGGAGGGCCGGCCGAATTCAGCCCCTCCAATTTGATCCAAAAAAAATATTTTCTTCTATGTTTTCCACTCCTTGGAAGATGCTAAACAACATGAAGTTGTTGTAGAATCAAGGAAAGCCTTTGTTTTTGCAAACCCACCTCTAGCCGTGTAGAAAAGTTGGGTGAAGAAGGTATGGTTTGATCTTCTCTTTTATATGTTATGCATGGTTGTGTATGTTGTGAAGTGTGGGAATGAAAAGAAAATCATGAAAACATGCATGTTGAGAGGCGGCCGTGAGTGTGTGTGTGTAACCGTGTGTATGTGTGGTTGTGTAGAGGTGAAGAATTAAGTGTATGTAGCATGTTTGTAAGTTGTTTTGGCATGTAGAAATGAATAAAAAGTCATGGAATTGATGTGTGTTGGTGTTGGTAGAATAGGGGCTGTTTTTGGTAGCTTATAGTGAATTGTTGATGTAGTTTAAGAGTTTAGAAGAAAAGAATTATGTTATTGTTGTTCATGTTGAGTTGGGAAGGTTTCGGTTCCATGGCATATTGTTTGGATTGTTTGGAGCATTTTTGAAACTTGTTTAAATGGTTTGGAAGAGTACTTGAGCGTATGAATATTGATGTTGGTTTGATCGTATGCGGTTGATTTGAATGGAAATGAAATATCGTCGAATTGTATAGAAAAGAGTTACTAATGTTAGAATACGTTTTGAATCACTTATGGATATTGTTAGTATGGTTGTTGGTTTGGTTGTTGTTGATTTGGCCGAGTTGAATTCTCGGGGTGTTGAATTCACAGGGGAAATGCTGCCCAAATTTCCGTAGAAAAAGTAATGACTTGGAGTTGAATTCTTCGATGCTTACGGCTAATGTTCGATGCCTATTGATGTTGTTGTAGATTTTGAGAAGACGAGACTTGAGTTTGGATTAGCTTAGGAAGCAATCGAGGTATGTGAAGCTTACCCTTCTTTTCTTTTGGCATGTCTTAGACGGATTAAGGTATGACATGAGTTGTGCCTCGGGTAACTCCATTCTTAAGTTTCGAGTATGTTTGTGATTCGTATTTGTATTTGATGTTGGTATCCTTAGTATGGTCGGGCTATGGTTCGTATGTCCTTGATATGATTGAGTTTGAAATCTTTGCGTAAGCGATTCTTATATGTTTCTTAATATTCGTATCCTTAATGCGGTCGAGTTATGATCCTTACGTCTTTTGTATGATTAAATTTCTAAGGTTGCAAAAGAGTTATATTTTCAAAAGAATTTTGTTTTTAAACAAGATATGTTCCTAAACGATTTCGAAACTACGAACGTTCATAACTTTTGACTAAGGGCTCGGATCGCTTTGATTCTTTCGCAAATGATTCCATGACGAGTAAGGACTCAAATTTTTATAGGCGGGCCCGGATTGGGTTGACGCTCGTCCGTGGGTCCCGCGACTTTTCGATGTTGGTTTTGAATGACCTAGTTTTTTTAAAAAGGGATTTAATACGACCACTTTTCCGATCCCAAGCATGATTATTTATTTACCTAACGAGTTGGAAATAAGGGTTTTACGCCCATGATTTTGATACGCAACTATGGTTTTTGAAGTTCGGTTTGATATGCTTCCGAGAGAGATTCGGAAGAAAACCTGATTTGACTACTGTTTTGATTTGAACTAATAGTTCGCTTTGGTTATTCGGTTGAGTTTGAAATGATGATTTGTATGATTATGGATACTTACGATCTGCTCGTGCGTTCTGTTATTACCTCTTTCACCGGATCCGGGCCGGTATGTGATCGTGCGCACTATAATATACTCCGGTGTTATGCTGTGTTACGGTTCCCGAGACCTCGCCATAGGGCCGGGTTCCGTTTATGGAGTTATGCTGTGATATGGCTTATGATATGTTGTGGTGGTGTGGTATGTTCGGGGTTGTACGGAGATTTGAAACTTCTGGTGTTATGCTGTGTTGTGGCGCGGATAGGGTGGCGACCACGTTCTGTCCGCCGGGTCCTATGGACCGCATTTGATATGTGATGATGTATGATGATATGATGAGTTTGTTCACCGATGGTGGGGCAAACCCAATGATGAGGCAAAATTCCACATTGGTTTAGGCAAATCCCACATTGGTTTAGGCAAATCCCACATCGGTTAATGTTATTTCGAATGACAGATTAGGATGTGTTCGGTATGAGTATGTATGATTTGTGTGTCGGATGTGAGTACTTGGGTAGTTGGGTTATTACGACTTCGCTTTACGTACTCCTACTTTGATTATGACCTCGTTTGATGTATGCTATGCTTTACATGCTCGGTACATATTTCGATCGACCCCCACTTTCTTCGAAGGCTGCGTTTCATGCCACGCGGTACCCACGGATGAGTCGGTGATGTTAGCGTAAGATGTTCCGAGTTGGATTGGCGAGTTCCATTTCTTCCGAATGCCGCGAGTCCGAGTGCTTGTACGGTATACGAGATATTAGTAGAGACTTTGCGAGACGAGTGTCGAGTGTATGATATGTCGAGTCTGTTTTGTAAGCGGCTATGTAAACCGGTGTGTTTGTATGCATTATGCTACCGATGTGTTTGGCAAGCGGCTATATAAGCCGAAGTACTGTTGTGCCTTATATTACAGTTTCCATACGATTGCAGATTTTATTTTGGTTTGAAAAAAAAAAGAACGAACGGCATGTTTGTTTTTGAAAAATTTTCATTACGTGCGTATGTTATGTTTTGTGGGCCCAGTATGGTTATGAGTATTACGGTAGTCAGCGGGTTCGCTCGGCCCTAGGTAAGGGTCGGGTGCCCATCATACCCTATCGGAAATTAGGGTGTGACATGGACAGACCGAGCGTACTATTCAGACGCTAAGGGATATGTTGCGGGCCTGCGTTGTTAATTTCAAAGACGAAATTTCGGGATGATCGATTTGCCACTTATAGAGTTTGCCTATAATAATAGCTACCATTACGGGCATCCGGATGGCCGTATGAGGCTCGTATGTCAAGAAGTGCGTCACCGATGGCTAGTTGATGTTGATGGAACTAAATTAATTGACCTAGATATGATCCAGTAAGCAGTCGACAAAGTGAAACTCACTCAGGAACGGTTATTAGAAGTTCAGAGTCGACAGAAGTCATATGCGGATGATCGGCATCGATACTTCGAGTTACAGATCGGCAATTGGGTATTTCTGAAAGTGTCACCCTTGAATGGTGTTACGAGGTTCGGAAAGAAGAGGAAGAATAGGTATTCCCACTTATTTCCTATGTATACAAGTAATCTAAATTCCTCATTTGGTTATGCTGATTGATGAATGAACTGTACATGATAGCCATAAAAGGGACCCTCCCCCGAAGCATTTATAAGACCCTGTAAGGCTAGTTTAACATTCGAGGACGAATATTCTAAAGGGGGGGAGGATGTTATATCCCGTATTTTGTACATTGGGACATTCCGAGCTAACCATGGAAAGTTAGGGACGGGGACTATTCCGGATACGAGGTTGAGACTTTTAATGTTATATCTTTTGTATTTTTGTACGTTGGATTATTCATAAAAAATTTGAGGTGGGGTCCACATGTCGAGATTTTTTTTTTTTGACATATGACAAGTTATATGAATAATATATGTGAAGTTAAACACAACTCAAGAAGGACCCTTGAGCCAAATCAAAGTGGAAGTCCTCCAGCAAATATTTTTAAGTAACGTTTTCGGGTGATCCGACTTTGAGGGGCGAGAACGGTATTATAAGTTTGGAATTTGGAAAAATACCAAAGATAGAAGTTGTAGATAATTAAATTAGCTTTCCAACCATAGGTCGTGGGCCCCGCAGGTGACATCGGGATAAGGAGATATGAATATTTTAAAGTAGAAAGGTCGAGCTAAACAGTGGATTCGGCCCAACCCGATTCCAAGTCGGGTCAGGCCCAATACCCATGCCATTTAAGTGAAATTTTCAGCTTTCTCCTTCATTTTTCGAGACCAAAACGTCCGAATTTTCGAGAGATGGAGAGAGAGAGAGGAGGAGGTAGAGAGAGAAACCAAATTTTGATCACAATCTAAGCCCCGTAATCGCGAAGCTCATGACGAGAAAAGTGTTGTACGTTGCGTTGCCTTCAATTTGGGCTAAAAATCAGCCAAGAAGAAGAGGGTGACGTGCTTTGTGCATACTTAAGGTAAGACTAAGGTCCCTTTTTCATTGTTAACAAGTTTAATTAGAGTTTTAACGGATTAGAACGGAGAAAATAGCGTTATAAACTAGTTTGTTATTTTGTTGAGATTTATGGATTAAGGGGCTGTTTTATGTGGGTTAAATGGTTGGAATTAGCTGTGTTATGGATGTTTTGAATGTGTTGTAGTGTGAAAAAAATGGATGGAAATCATGATATGTTGTGTGTTGAAGTGTGGCCATATAGGGGCTGTTTTGGTAGACTATGATGGAGTAATTTTATTTAGTGTATTAGTTGATGATTGTTGTGGATTATATGATGAAGATGAAGGTTTAATGATTTAAATTGAAGTTGTAATTGTTTGTGGGTTGTTGTAAAAGTTAATGTGATTTTGGCATAGTTTCTTGAATTTATGAGAATTATGTTGTCAATGTGTGGATCGTGGTGTAGTTAATGAATTTGGAAAAAAGAAATGTGTTGTCGTTGTTCTTATGGAATTTGAGAGGTTTCGAAGATGTTGCCCATTGGTTGGATTGCTTGTGTGAATTGTTTAAAGTGTTCATGAATATCGTTTGGAAGGTTTCGGATTAGTATTTGAATGTGTAAGCATTGGTGTTGGCTTGATCATATGTAGTTAATTTGAATATAAATGGAATGTTGTCGAATTATGTAGAAAGAGTTATTGACGTTAGAATGCATTCTCGAATTGATTGTTGATGTTGCTGGTATGGTTGTTGGGATTGGTTGTTGAAGATTTGGCCGAGTTGAATTCTCGGGTTGTTGAATTTACAGGGGGAAATGCTGCCCAAATTTCTGAAGATGAAGTGCTAGCCTAGAATTGAATTAGGAGTGCCTATGGCTAATGTTTGGTATCTAATGATGTTGTTGTAGATTTGGGAAAGCCAAGACTTAAATTTGGATTAGCTTAGGAAGCGGACAAGGTATGTAAAGCTAACCTATCTTTCTTTTGGCATGTCTAATTGTAAATAGGTTATGACATGAGTCTCGGGTAACTCTATTCCCAAGATCCGAGCTTGACTACGATCCTTATTCACTCCTTAATGTTGGCAATTTTAACATGGTCAAATTATGGTTCTTAAGTCTTCCGTGATTGGATTACCAATGTTGTATAAAGAATGTTGTTTTAAAAGATTAACGTAACTACGAACGACCATAACTTTCATCGATGAGCTCGGATCGCTTGAAACGTTCGTGGAGATTCTATAATGAATATGGTCTCCAACTTACGTAGATGGACCCACAGATCGGTTTGATACTCGTCCGTGGGCCCCGAGACTTTCCTTTGTCCCTTGAAGGATTCGGTGTGACTATCGTCTTAACTCTCGAGCGTCGATCACTTACTTCTCTATCGAGTTTTATGTGACGATTATGCCCAATTTCCATAAGCTTATTTCATATGGTTGGATGCGTATCTATGAGTCCTAATGTCCTATTTGCACATTTTCGACGACACTCGAAGAAACTTGATTTGACTATCGACT
Source organism: Lycium ferocissimum (assembly GCF_029784015.1). Taxonomy (NCBI): domain Eukaryota; kingdom Viridiplantae; phylum Streptophyta; class Magnoliopsida; order Solanales; family Solanaceae; genus Lycium; species Lycium ferocissimum. Next base: position 12,005 of record NW_026727807.1, on the reverse strand, counting down.
TGGTTTTTAAATGATGGTTCACTTTGATTATTCTATCGAGTCTTTGAAAATGTTTTAAACCGCATATAGTTTCTCAACTCGCTCGTGCATATGGTTGTTACCTCTTTCACCGAGTCCGGCCGGTTATGTATCGTGCGCACTATGTTATTTTTCGGTGTGACAAGGCTTTTGTTACGGCCACCGAGCTCTCGCCAGAGGCGGGTTCCGTTTATATTTGGTGTTATCTCGTGTTATGGCGTTATGGTGTGCTATGATGTGTTATGGGGATATGTCGGGTTACGGAGATATGAAACCTTCGGTGTGATGTCGTGTTATGGCGCCAACGACGGCGGGCGACCGTATTCTAAGAGCCCCATGATTTATGTTTTTATGAGTAAGCATTTTTATATTCTGACATTGCATTTGCTTTCTATACTTCGGTTTTGATTATGATCCCGTTTACTATATTCCATGCTTTGCATACTCGGTACATATTCAGACCGACCCCTTTCTTAGGGGGGCCGCGTTTCATGCCACACGGTACGGATACTTATTTGGGTGATCCACCGGCTTAGGACTCTTTGTTCGGTGTCTTGAGCGCTCCTTGTTCTCGGGAGCCTATACTTTGATCCGATTCTATTATTGTATATGTGCATATGTTATTCATGGGTACGGCGGGGCCCCGTCCAAATATGATTTTGTTATTACTCTTAAGGTGCATGTAGAGATACATGTGTGGGTATGGGTAGTCACTTTGTTCGGTCATGTCCGTGTGATTTGTGTTTTGGACGTCCCCCGTATTTTGATAGCCTTGCTTTGCTTATATGTGATATCATTTGCGACGATATGTATATATGTATTTGTGACATATTTTGGGGGCGACGGTTCACTTCTTTGTATGTATAAGATACGATTATGCCGCCTATGGTCGATGGCCGACTTTTGCATATGTCCAATCTCGTCCGTACGGCGATTATGGTTAATCGGTCCGTATGGGTGCCCAACTCGGGCACTAGTCACGGCCTACGGGGTTGGGTCATGACACGAAGTGTCACAACCTATTTTAAAACGTTAAGAACTATGGTTAAGCTACGGAAAGGTTCAAAACGTATTCCAACGTTAGTAGCTTATTTCTAGAAAATTGGGCGGCATTTCCCCGATATTGTTCATTTCCCATATTCAAGCCAACTATAAAACACCCAAGTCAACATCAACAACCGCACATTCAAGTACTATATCAAGAGTAGCCAAGACAAGATTCAAGTGTCACGACCTAGCCCCGTAGGCCGTGACTAGTGCCCGAGCTGGGCACCCAAACACATGCACAGATTCGAATCACAAACAGATAGCTTATGCGTGTACAAATATCAGACGCTGTCTCAAGTTATCTCAAACTCAAACATATATATATCAGAAGCCGGCAAGGCTATCAAATGGCGCATCAGCCCCAAAACATATACAAATGCAAGCCGACAAGGCTGCCACGGCGAATGGGATCGCCCAGAACATATAACATACAAACACACACACATACGTAATAGGCCTAACCCACATATACGTCTACGGACCTCTAAACAGACAAACAGAATCACATGACGGGACAGGGCCCCGCCGTACCCCTGAACAAACCAATACATATGCAGTGAACGGATATATACCAAGATGTGGGCTCTGGAATAAGGAGAGCACTCCAAACAGCAAAAAAAGGGTGTCCTAGACTGGCGGATCACCGAATCGTGCGTGCCGTACACGGGCGTGAAACGCGGCCCGAAGAAAGGGGGTCGAGTACGGAATTTGTACTGAGTATGTAAAGCAGAAAGTACAGTAACGGAACTGAGTCATAATCGAAACAGAAGTACAGAAAGTAGGCATAATAACCGAAATACCAAAGTGCTAGCATCGGACATACAAATCGTACAGAAGAGGTACAGAAGACAAATGTGGTAGTTAGAATACCAAACTGCTTCGCTTCCTTTTGAAAAACGTTTACATCTCATACATACGGAAAATCAAACACATCATATGAGCCGACATTAACCGAATGCCGAGGAACGTACGGCCCGATCCATAAATAATATGATAATGCCGAGGAACGTACGGCCCGATCCATATATAATATAATAATGCCGAGGAACGTACGGCCCGATCCATATATAATATAATAATACCGAGGAACGTACGGCCCGATCCATATATAATATAATAATGCCGAGGAACGTATGGCCCGATCCATATATAATATAATAATGCCGAGGAACGTACGGCCCGATCCATATATAATATAATAATGCCGTACCCGGCCCTCCAGTGAGGGACTCGGTAAACAGAATCATCATATCATCATATATCACGTCATATCATCGTATATCATATCATATCAGATTATCATATCATCAACTCATCACATATCATATCACATACCACATACGGTCCGCAATGGGACCCGGCGGACAGAACGTGGTCGCCGCCATCCGGCGCCACAACACATCATACTTCGGAATATTGTATACCTCCGAACACATCATACTCCATATCACATCATATATCATATCACATCATACTTCGAAAAACACATCATACTTCGGAATATAACATAGTGCGCACGATAACATACCGGCCCGGGACTCGGCGAAAGAGGTAATAACAGAATGCACGAAAGCGGGAGAATCGTAGGAAATCATATGCAATGCCAAACATTCACAAAGACTCAATAGCGTAATCAAAACGGATTGTTATTTATAAGCCAAAACAGTAGTCAACTCAGATTTTCTTCCGAATATCACTCAGGAACATATGAAACCGAACTTCAGAAACCATAGTCACGTATTAAAATCACATGCATAAAATTCTTATTTCAGACTCAACCGATACATAAGTAATCATACTCGGGGGTCGGAAAGATAGTTATATTAAATTCTTTCAAAAATAGGCCGTTAGAACCAAACATCGAAAAGTCGCGGGACCCACGGACGAGCGTCAACCCAACCCGGGCCCGTCTATGAAATTTAAGGTCATTACTCGTCATGAAATCATTTGCGAAGATATCAAAGCGATCCGAGCCCTTTCTTGAAAGTTACGGTCGTTCGTAGTTTCAGAATCGTTAGGAACAAAACTCTTTTGAAAACAAAACTTTTATACAACTTTTGAAATTTAGTCATACAAAAGACAAAAAGATCATAATTCGACTACATTAAGAATACAAATATCGAGAAACAATTAAGAATCGTTTACGAGCTTATCTGTCACACCCTAATTTTCGACAGGGTGTGATGGGCACCCGACCCTTACTTAGGGCTGAGCGAACCCGCTGACTCTCACAATACTCATAAACATGTTGGGCCCTCAAATCATATCATAAGTACATAATGAAAATTTTTCAGAAAACAAACATGCCTTTCGTCTTTGTCAAACCAAATAAAACTAGTACCGCATGAAATTTGCCAACATATGAAGTTCGTAACATAATGCCAACGAAATATCGGCTTACATAGCCGCGTACAAAGCCGACATATCACACACACGACAACGTACGCAAGTCTCTACCAACATCTCGGATACCATACAAAAGCACTCGGACTCGGCGGCACTCCGGAGGAAATGGAGCTCGCCAATCCGGTGAAACATCTTACTGCAACATCACCTACTCGTACGTGGGTACACAACGTGGCATGAAACGCGACCCCGAAGAAAGAAGGTCAGTACGAAATATGTACGGAGTATGCAAAGCAGAAAGTACAGAAAACGAAATCATAACCGAAGTCAGGAGTACAGAAAATAAGTACCATAGTCAGGATACCAAAGTGCTTGCATCCGACATACAAATCATACATACGAGGTACAGAAGACAAATATGGTAATCAGAAGGCCAAAATGCTTCGCTTTCTTTCAAAAAAACATTTCTGTCTCATATATACGGAAAATATCACACATACCGCGGTCAAATATCCAGCGGTCAATATCACACATACCGCGGTCAAATATCCAGCGGTCAATATCACACATACACATACCGCGGCCAGGAACCCAGCGGTCAATGTCACATATACACATACCGCGGCCAGGAACCCAGCGGTCAGTGTCACATATACGCATACCACGGCCAAGAACCCAGCGGCAATATCACATATACACATACCGCGACAAGGAACCCAGCGGTAATATCACATACACACATACCGCGGCCAAGAACCCAGCGGTCAACATCACATAGTGCGCACGATAACACAACCGGCCCGGGACTTGGCAAAAAATGTAACAACAGAATGCACGAGCGGAATCGTGAGTAACCAAATACAGTTTAAAACATTTTCAAAGACTCAATAGGTTAATCAAAACGAACCATCATCTATAAGCCAAAACAATAGTCAAATCAGATTTTCTTCCGAATATCACTTGGGAACATATCAAACCGAACTTCGGAAACCAAAGTCACGTATCAAAATCACATACATAAAAATCCTTATTTCAGACTCAACAGATAATTAAGTAATCATACTCGGGGGTCGGAAAGATAGTCATATTAAATTCTTTCAAAAATAGGTCGTTAGAACTAAACATAGAAAGTCGCGGGACCCACGGACGAGCGTCAACCCAATCCAGGCCCGCCTATGAAAATTAAGGTCATAACTCGTTATAGAAACTTCTACGAACGTTTCATAGCAATCCGAGACCATATGTGAAAGTTACAGGGGTTCGTAGTTACAGAACTCTTTAAAAAACAAAGCTTTTTATGAAACTTTTGAAATCCAACCATACAAAAGACATATAAACCATAATTTGACAATATTAAAATGCCAACATCAAGAAGCAAATATGAATCATAAAAATGCTCGGAACTTCGGAATAGAGTTTCCCCCAAGGCTCATAGCATATCATAGCTTACTTACGTCTAGGGCATGCCAAAAGAAAGAAGGATGAGCTTCACATACCTTGCTTGCTTCCTAAGCTAATCCAACTCAAGTCTCGGCTTCTCAAAATCTACAACATCGACATTAGGCACCAAACATTAGCCATAGGCACTTAGTAATCCAATCCCAAACTAGCACTTTATCTACGGAAATTTGGCGGCATTTCCCTATAAATTCAACCACCCCGAGAATTCAACTCGACCAATATCATCAACAACAATACCAACAACCATTCCAACAATATCAATAAGTAATTTCAAACGCATTCTAACATTAACAACCTTCATCCACATAATTCGACGACATTTCATTTACCTTCCATTTAACTACACACATTCAAACAATCCAAACAATACACCATGGAACCTGAAACCTTCCCAACTCAACATGAACAACAATAACATATTTCTCTCTTCCAAACTCATAAACTATTCCAACAATCCACACTTTAACAACATCGTCTTCGCCAAATACAAGAAATTACATTTAATTCACATTAGCTTTCAAAACAGCCCACACACGATTGTAACCTTAATTTGAACCATTAAACTTGCGTTTGCATCATTGAATCCACAACACAACAATCCAAAACACTAAATAAAATTTGTTCATCATTCCTACATAACACCACATATACACGGCCAAGCTCACAACAATTATAACTTCAACTTGAACCATTCAATACCTTCATTCTCATCACATAATCCATGACAACAACAACCAAAATACTAAGTAAAATCAATTCGCCATAACCTACTCAAAACTGTACCCCTATACGGCCAATCCTCAACATGCATAATTTCATGAGTCTCATTCATTTTCTACACACTACAACAACACACAAACATGCTAAATACAATTAATTCATCACTCCTTCTACACAACACATACCACACGGCTACAATCAACACACACACGGCTCAACTTCAACTTGCAATATTTCATGAATTTCATTCATTTCCACATACCACAACATTTACAAATCACTCACAACACATGAAAGAAGATTAAATCTTACCCTTCTCCACTTCACTTCTTCATTCGGCTAGAGGTGTACATAGCAACAACGAATGATTTATTTGCTCCAACAACTACTCCACGTTGTAGAGGACCTTCCAATTAGTAGAGAAACTAGAAGAAAATAATTTTTGGTGATCAATTCTTGAACCTCAAATTTCCATGGTCTTGGCCGAATAGGCCTTGTCTTTCTCCTTCTCCAAGTTTCTTGAAAATTCCAAGAGTGACAAATGATGAAGATGACTTAAATTAGTCATCTTTCTCTACATATATAATTTACACATGTGGCCTATGGCCCACAAGTCATGTGCAAGGCCACATGGCCATTTTTTCATGAATTCTTAGTTTCCAAAACTTCATTTTTGGCCCCAAATTTTCATGAAATGTCTAACTTTCCATAATTCACTTTTAACCCCAAATTTTCCTTATTCCAAATTTACCCTTAACACTCCATACCAATGAAAAGATGAATATGCAACTTGTGCATTAAGACAAAAAAAAAATCAACAAAATCAAAAATTAAAAGGCTTGTCCATAACTTGTTGCAACCAACTTAGAATATTCCAACGTACAAAGTACGGGGTATAACATTATCAAAGCAATCCGGTTCTGTCTAGGAAAGTTACGGACATTTGTAGGCATAAGATCCTTTCGAAACAAACCGTATACGTAGCATTTCAAATCCAATCGTATCAAAGACATACGGTCGATAGCTCGACCACATTGAGGGTGCCAACATCAAGAAGCAAATATGAATCACAAACATGATCGGATTTTAAGAATAGAATTATCCCCAAGGCTCATAACATATCACAACTTAGTTGCGTCTAGGACATGCCAAAAGGAAAGAAGGATACGCTTCACATACCTCGTCTGCTCTCCACGTCAATCCAAACTCAAACCTCGGGCTCTCCAAAATCTACACAATATCATTAAATACCAACGTTACTATAGGCATTTTGGAATTCATTTCCAAACGAACACTAAATTCCCACGGAAATTTGGGCAAAGATTTCCTGTAAATGCACAACCCCGAGAATTCAACTCGACCAAATTCATCAACAACAACACCAACAACCAAACTAGCAACATCGATAATCAATTTAAAACACATTACTAGCATTAAATACTCTTTTAACATAATCCAACAACATTCACTATACTCAATTCAATGGCTTGCCTTCAGCCAACATCAATGCTCATACATTCGAATACTAGTCCGAACTCATACCAACAACATTCAAGAACATTGTAAATAATTCACACAATATTTCAACCTTCCCAAATACCACTCCAATCCACCCGAAACCTTTGACAACCCGAGAACAACATCCATGACACATTCCTAACTTCCGAATCATGATTTGCACCAACAATTCACATTTTAACAATGTCATTCTCATAAATATACGGTTTACATCAAATGCACAATAACCTCAAAATCGACCCCCGCAACACTTACAATATCAATTTGAGTCATTAAACTCTTATCGTCAACATAGAATCTATAACGACAACAATCAAAATACTAATTAACATTAATTCATTTCTTGTCACACAAATGGCCTATATTCGGCCAACACCTCCCACATACATATGTTGATGATTCTCCTTCTTTTCTCCACTCTACAACAATCACAACATGCTAACTAGACTTTAATTCATTACTTCAATGCAACACAACAACACACACATACGGCCACACACACTATGCACACGGCTCCACTCTACATGCAATATTTCCATGAATTTCATCCATTTTCATCTACTACAACATGCACACATCATTCATAACACATAAAAATAAGATTAAATCCTACCTTGTTCCTTCAACTTCACAACTAGCTAGGGTTAGCTAGGATGAAAACTAGCGGTTTGATCGCTCCAACAACACCTCCATGCTACCTAGGGACCTCCAATTAGTGGATTTGCACTGAAGGAAATATTTTTGGAATGGCTCAATTTTGGACTTGGTTTTTCACTCTTCGGCCGAATACCCTCTTGTGTTCATCCAAGCTCTTTTTTTTTTCTAAGTGTGAGAATGAAAAGATGACTACTTAGTCATCTTTTGTGCTCCCATATATGTTACCACAGTGTCCATGGCCCACACATGGGTTGGACCAATTAAAATTGGCTACAAAATGTGTGGGACCATACCAAACACCACACGGCCAAAGGGCCTTTTTTTCCAATAATTCCCAACTTCCAATTATTCCACTTTTGGTCCCAAATTTTTCTAAATGTTCCATGCCAAAAAATTCATGAACAACTTATGTCTTAAAATAAAATCGAAGGTCCAAAAGTCTCGACTTTGTATCCCGGAATGGTTTTGTCTCTAACTTATCATAGTTAAACCGGATTGTCCCAATGTAGAGAATACGGGATATAGCATCCTCCCCCCCCTTTAGAAAAATTGCCCGAATGTTAGATTAACCTTACGGGATCTTATAAACACCGGGGGAGTTTCTTTTACAATTATCGCAAGCAGTTCATACATCAATCGGCACAACCATTAAAGAGTCTAAATTACACCGTACCCACGTCCGGCGGCGCCTCCCGATCCTCGTCTGTACGGGTCAACGCATATAGGCGGTTCGATGGACCGCCAGAACTGGAGGCTCCGCCACGGCCTGCTGGTGGCGGCATGCCCCGCCCCATCGGGCGCATAGCTACGAAAGGGGAAGACTAACCAGCCGAAAATTTCACTCGGTGGCCGCACCGCCTGACCGCCCCCGTACGGACACTCTCGCATACGCGACCACACGCCGCCACAAGTAAAACAAGCACCGTGCGTGGTAACACTCTCCTATCGCCGCCCTCCACAATAAGAACACCGAGGTATGGGTGGCTGTCACGACCTCATTCGTGTCGTGACTAGTGCCCGAACTGGGCACTCGTACCCTTTACAAATCATAACCCATCCTTAGTAACTTATTAGAAGCTTATATTTATATAAACAGCCACGGTGATACATATACATAACCATATCTATATAAACAGACTATACATACAATTTGGGAAGGTACAGAACACAAACATAACCAACAAGCAAGCTACCCACAACCCACGTACATGTCTACGTGTGCCTTCCAAGAGTCATAGCGAGAATCATGACGGGACGAGGGCCCCGCCGTACCCGTGTATGAGCATACACAAATATGTACATAACGGAAGAGGTACTCAAATGCTGGCTTGACAAAGGAGCACTGCAAGATAGCTGAATAGGAGCCCTAAGCTGACGGCTCACCCAAACGAGTACCTGTATTCTGCGTGGCATGAAACGTACCCCCCCGACAGAAAGGGGTCGTTAAGGAATATGTAAAGCATGTAAGGCAGGAAATACATAAACAGAGTTAAAACCGGAATAAGGGTTAAGGAAATAAACATGTAAAACCGGAAAATCATAATTAACCTTTTTTAACCGTTTGTTCCGCATAAACATATGTCAATACGCCAAACCGTACCATCACACATACATTATATGCATATCACTTACCTAAGTCATATATGAAATTCGGTAAAATAAATATAATGACCGTAATGTCAAGATGCTTACTTTATAAACATAAATCATGAATGTCAAAAACATATGTCATATATGGTCCATGATAGGACCGGCGGACGGAACGTGGTCGCCCCTCTCCCGCTCGGCGCCACAACTCATCATACTTCGGAAGTTTTGTATATTCTCCGAACGTCTCCTCCGAATCGCATCATAATTCAGAATCATATCACATCTCAGAACCATGTCATATTTCAGAACTCATCATACCTTATATCATTATATATATATATCAGAATCAGATCATATTTCAGGCGCTCATCATACTTCGGAATCTCATCATGCTTCAAATTGTGCGCACGAACATAACCGGCCCGGGACTCGGCGAAAGAGGTAACAATAATATGCAACGAGCGTAATCATAGGAATCATGTACAATGTACAAATCTCATAAATCATATAGATAAACATTTACCAAAATTTAGTAAATTACTCAAAACAAACTATTATTTAAGGCATGAGGTCATAGTCTAATCAAACTTCCTTGAATGCCTTTCGGGGACATATCAAACAAACTTTGGAAATCACAATTACAAATCGAAGTCATATGCGTAACAATCCGTATTTAAAATGCATACAAGTCATAATTCTAAACTTACTAAATAAGTAGGGAATTCATGCTCGGAGATCAAGGTAAAAATAACACTAAATTTTTCCTTAAAGGTCGTCAGGGGAAATCATAAAGAGCTGCGGGCCCCACGGACGGGTACCGACCCCCATCCGAGCCCGACTACGAAGGTTAGGGGAGAGTTAGGCCTTATGAACTTACATATTATGTCTTGGGGCGTTCCGAGCTCGTATGCAAAAGTTACGGACGTTTGAAGTTCGGGACCTCTTTGTAGTCAAAATTTTCATAAGTCTTTGAAAACTCATTTATTTGAAAGCTTAATAACCTTACATTGAACACATTAAAGAATATATCTTTAGGATCAAACAAGCACGTATCCAAGCTCGGATTTGGGAACGGAATAACCCCGAGATGCGGGTCATAGCCTAATAGCACTAAGACATGCCAAAGGAAAGAAAGCGACGCCTTACATACCTTGTCCGCTCGCAAGCTAAGTCAAGCCTCGACTCTCGGATACGCCAAGATCTACATAACGCCAAATATATTAACATTAGCCATAAGCCTTTAGGCATTCCATTTCAAATGGACATTAAATTCTACCGAAATTTCGGCAGCACTTCCCCTGTAAATACACCAACCCCGAGATTTCAACTCGGCTAATTTCAGCAACGACCAAACCAACAACCAAGCTACAACATCAACAATCAATTCAAAAGTGTATTCTAACATTAATAGTTCTTTCTACATAACTTCAACAACATTCATAATATACTTTCTTCAACTACTTACGATCAAACTAATATCAATGTTTACACACTCGATTACTAATCCAAACAATATTCAAGAGCATTTTAAACAATTCACACAATTCTCCAAACAACTCAAACCATACTCCAACTCACCCGAATTTGTCTCCAAACCCGAAAACAACACCAAACACATTCTTATCTTCCAAATTCATGATTTATACCATTAAGCCATACACTAACAATGCAATATTCGTAAATGCAAAAATTACATAAAATTCGCGTAAACTTCCAAATCATCTCTTAACCAACATAACATTATTCTAAGTCGTTAAACTTGTATTTCTCATTATAAAATCCATGACGACAACCACTAAAACGCTAACGACGATTTGTTAATTCACAACTACACTAAGGGAACCTATTCGGCCAACACCACTTCCACTCACAAAAATTATTTTCATTCTTTCCTTCACTCTACAACCATCAAGACATGCTAATTAGAATTTATTCATCACCTTCAACACAATATACATGCACACGGCCAAACCCATATATACAACCTTAACTCCAACTTAATTTCTATCATAAATTTCTTCCTTCTTATCATGCTACAACACATATGAACCATTCATAACACATGAAACAAGATTAAAACTCACCTTTCTTTCTACACTTCTTTAACTTGACCAAAGTTGGTAGATGGAGAAAACAAGCAATCCAACGCTCCAAACAACACTTCCACGTTATTGAGCACCCTTGAATTAGCAACTTTGCTTGAAGAATTAATTTTTTTGATGGCTAGAAAATTATCTTGAATTTCCAAGGGGTGGCCGAACTGTCACGACCCAACCCCGTAGGCCGTGACTTGTGCCCGAATTGGACACTCATACGTACCCTCGTCCCCCCATAAGCTTAATGGCAAAATAAACATATATAATAATTAAAGATATTATCAGATGGCGCACAGAAGTGAGTATGACGCACGAAGGCCGATCAGGCCGTCACAAAGTACACATACAATCCCCAACATACACGTACTTACAAAACATATACAGAACCCACTATACATGTCTACGTACCCCTCTCGGACCGAAAAGCATAAAAATATACGAAGCCGGGACGGGGCCCGTCGTGCCTCGAAATCCGAATGTACATACGTATCGAGAAAAAATTTGTACCAAAATGTAAGCTCCCAACAAGGGGAGCGCCCCCAATGGGATAGA
>NW_026727806.1:0-26082 GCF_029784015.1 Lycium ferocissimum | reverse complement strand
TTGTAATTCTCTTTACTCGACTTATAACACCCCGGGCCTTTCTCGTATCGCCCCCAATCTCACCCCCAAACCCTTCCTTTCTTGTCTACACACCCAATTCTCCCTTGTTACCCGGTCGTTTTTCGTAGCTTAGTCAAATCTTACCATTACGGTGGACACGACCTTTCGAGTCGGATTACAAATCCACTCTCTTTTTTTTCCTTTTTTAGGGGAAAAATTTCGGCGAGTTTCTGTCCGTTACTATCTAAAAACCCCTTGAAACGGGGAAATCCCCCAAGCCCCGGGGCCCGAAAAATTATGTATATAAAATATATCGTATCTATCGCGCCCCCAACGGGGCTCGATATCAAAAAAGAAAACAAAAATAACAAACTACCTCGTTCCCAACCCCGGAAACGTTCCCCCTTTTCTTGTTTCTTTCCCCCTTGATCTTAAACTTTTTCCGTCTGCCCCAATTCTTACCCAAACATTTTGGGCTTTGTCCCCAACATCATCAATCATTTCCTTGTCGGTGTCTTTTGGTGAAATCACAATTCGGCGAAAAGCCCCCGTCTCCTTCCCGGCTCAAGGCACGATCTCGGGAAAGAAAAGTAACCCCCCTAGATGCCGTGGCCTCTTTTATAAATGTGGCGCGCAACACACCAAAAGGGGTTCCCGGACCGACTTTGCAAGAAACCCCCTAGGACGGACTTTGCCCCCGTCCCCTTTTTGGTCACCCCGTTTTCCGGTGGGGCTGGGGGGCACCGGGCCCCCCCCAAGGGGGGCCCGGAACCGGCTCTCGTAATCCCCAAAAATCGGGCCCACAAAACAAAACATCCCAACGGAGGGGGGAAACAGGAAAAAAAACACGCCTTTCTTTTTTTTTTTCCAAACCCAAAAAAAATACGCAATCGTTAACGTAATAAAAGGCCCGTGACCGGGCTTTTTAAAAGCACACAAAGGGGGCATCTGACCCCGACAACGTCGCGAAGTCTCTATCATGACTTGAACACCATTCATAAGCACTCGACTCGGGGGCCCCTTTTCCGGGGGAAAATTGGACTCCCCAACCGGTGGGCATCTTAGCTAACATCACCTCGTACGGGGGTACTGCGTGGCATGAAACGGGGCCCCGGAAGGGGTGGGTCGAAATATGCCCGGGAAAGAAACCCCAAGCATACATAAAAAAGAGGTCTAAAAAGGGGGGGAAAGTACGAAGGTAAGTCGTTGTTGACTCCCTGGTACTTACTCAAAAACGCGGAAAATCATGCATACTCCCCCCAAACGCCGTGCCCCTTCATATGGAAGAACAATAACCGATGTGGGGGTTTTCCTCATCATCGGTGATCAAAATCTCTGGGGCCAAAATAAAACATACATCATCCATTCAAAAGCGGTCCTGGGACCCTGGGAATGGCTGGTGGCCCACCCCGCAGCACAAGGCATAACACCGAGAAGTTTGCAAATCTCCGTTCCCAAACACAAACATCATCACAACACATCATAAACCATATCACGGTAAATTTCCCCCTCGGAACCGGACTGGGAGGTCTCGGGGAAGTAACCCCCGGCGTAACATCCCCAGTGTATCCCGGGGCGCACGATGTTTTACGGCCGGGATGGGGGAAAGGGGGTAAAACGAACGCACGAACGGTCGTAAAATAACCACACGCATATGGACATCATCACGGACTCAACCCAATGATCGGGGGCCAATCCCTCTTTTTTTTTTTTTTAAAATCAAAAACCGGCCAAAAACAGTTTTCTCCGAATCTCGCTCGGGGGCCCCTGTCAAAGAAACCCCCGTTGTTACGTACCAAAATCATGGACATAAAATTCTTATTTCCAACTCGACGGGTAATTAAATAGTCCAAATGAAGAAAATATTAAATTTTTGAAAAATCCATAAAGGTAGCCTAGAAAAGGGGGGCGGGCCCCCCCGGACGGGGTGAGCCCGGGCAGGGAAAAAGGAACCCACGAGGGGTAGGGGGGAGTGATGTCTTATGAACTTAAAATTTTTGTTTTGGGGCGTTTAATCGTATGCAAAAATTAACTTCGTGTTTTAAATCGTTTTAGGAACAAAATCTCTTTTTGAAAACAAAAATTTTTTTTAAAAAAAAAACTCTTTTGGGAAAACCCTTTAAAATTTAATCCTATAAAAAACATAAGGGTCATAACTCAACCGCGTTAAAGATACGAACATCGAGGAACTTATCGAATCGCTTACACAATATTTCAAACTTTAACCATATCAAAAAATACAAAACCCCGGCAATTACCAAAGGGTGCCCGCGGCCCGGCAAATCGATTCACAAACATCTTGTTTACGAAAGGAATTCCCCGGGCATATATCATGTCATATCTTAATTTGTCTAAGACATGCCAAAAGAAAAAAAATTGCTTCGCCCAAAGGCGCTTCCCAGCTAATCCAAACGTAAAATCTCGTTTTTTTCCCAAAAACTCGACAAAATATTTGGTGAACTTGTAAGCGTCGAAGAATTCCTTCCCAAAACCCCTAAATTTTCTACGAATTTTTTTTGACCTTCCCCCAAAATTGGAAAGCCCCAAAGGGAAATTTCTTTTGGCCAAATCTTCAAAAACAATACCAACAACCATTCCCAAAAACATCAAAAAGTAATTTCAAACGCATTTAACACTAAAATCATTTCCCAACCCGACAACATTCCAATTATATTCATTTAATACATATTTCCAAACTAATATCCCAAAGATCGCATATTCGAATAACAATTCAAATTTCAAAAACAAATCAATAACATTTCCCCCCCAAAACCCCAAAAAATTTTTCAAAAACAACTAAAACCCAAAAAAAAAGGCAAGAAACCTTTCAAGTCCAAGGGAAAAGTCAACAAACATTTTTTCCTTTCAAAAATTTATCAACTATACCAACAATTCCCCATTTAACAACAATATTTTCATCAACACAAGAAGCCCCGTTACAATCACCTTAGCTCCCAAAAGCCCCACTAATATTACAACTTCAACCGGGCATTAAACTTAATTTACATCATAGACCCATAACCTCAACCCAAAAACTAAATAAAATTTTAAACCTTTCTTTTACCCCAGCCCCAATTTTCCCCCGTTAAAACCCCACAAAACTTTCATGGTTTTCACCCATTTCAACACATTGCGACGACACACTAACACGCCAAAAACAATTAGTTCATCCCTCCTTACATCGATACACAACACACGGCCACAAAACTATATATACGGCCCAAAAACCACACACCCCCTTTCTGAATTCCTTTCTTTCTACGTTCCACAACATGTACAAATCATTCACAACACATCAAAAATAAGATTGAATCTCACCTTTTTCCCTTGAGTTTCTTATTTTTTCCCCGGCCAACTTTGGTTTTGAAAAAGCTCCCTCCCTTTCTTAAAATACTCCTGCGTGAAGGGGCCTCTTAATTAGTAGGAAGGCATGAAGAAAAGAATTTTTCTCTCTCAATTTCTCCATGGACCCATTTTGCCCATGCCATGGCCGAAAGTTCTCTCTCTATCTCTTTCTCTATGTTTCTTGAACTCTCTTGAACGAAAATGATGTTGAAGATGATTCAATTTTCATCTTACCTATAATATATAATGCACATGTGGCCCATGGCCCCCACATGTGCCACACGGCCATGCCCCTCCAATTTCATGAAAATAATTTCAATCTCCAATCTCAATTTATCATGAAGTCATCAACTTTCCATAATTCATTTTGGTCCCATATTTCATGGAACATTAATTTCCAAAATCCCACTTTTTAACCCCAAATTTTTCCTTAACATTTCCATCCAATAAAATCATAGGCGACTTTATGCATTAAACAAAATCTAGAAAGAGCCTTGTCCATAACTCTTCGCAACCAACTCAAAAATATTCCGACGTGCGACATGCGAGATATAACATTCTTCCCCCCTTTAGAACATTCGTCCTCGAATGTTCAACTAATCGTATAGGGTCTTAAGAAACTCGATTCAAACCTTTCCTTTTTTGTAATTCTCTTTACTCGACTTATAACACCAGCACATTATCTCGTATCGTCCCCAATTCCCTACCTCAAACCCTTCCTTGCTCTTGTCTCACATACTAGTACTTCTTCCTTGTTAGCCGTATTTCGTAGCTTAGTCAAATCTTACCATATACGGTGACACGACCTTTCAAGTCGGATTACAAATCCACATCTCATTTTTTTTTTCACTTTATTTCCGGAAAAATTTCGCAGAAGTTTCCTCTCAGAATCACATTATCTCAAAAACTCCGTATACGTGGAAATACCAACAATGCCTCACATGGCCAACACATATATGTATATAAATATATCGTATCATATCGCAGCCACACAGTGGCTCCCAATATCATAAACTCAGATAAAAAATAACAAACATACCGTATGCCTAACTCAAACGCATTCGTTACACTTTCTTGTTTACTTTCCCCTTCAATCTTCAAATTATATCTCAATCATGCTCCAATATCTTACCGTGCTTACCCGCGTGCTTTGTACTTCCAACATCATCAATCATTTCCTATCGGTGTCATTCTTCACCTGCAATCACAATTCAACAGAAGAGTCCCATCTCCTATGACTTGGCTCTATGGCACGATCTCGCAGACGAAAAGTGCACCACTTAGATGCCCCGTAGCCTCCCGTTTATAAATGTGGCGCGCAACACACCATAAACAAGACTCTACCATCGGGACACGACTTTGCAAACAACCCCTAGGACAGACTCGCCTGATACCACTTTGTCACACCCCAATTTTCGATAGGCATGACGGCACCCGACCCTTACCTAGTGGCCGAGCGAACCCGCAAACTCTCGTAATCCACATAACCATACCTGGCCCACAAAACAAAACATACGCACGCAATGAAATTTTTTTAAAACAAACACGCCTTTCCTTTTTTTTTTTTTCAAATCAAATAAAATCTCGCAATCGTATGAAAAACCGTAATATAAGGCACAACAAAGACTTTCGCTTATATAGCCGCTTACAAACGTACATCTCATACACACGACACCGTTCGCAAAGTCTCTATCATGACTTCAACACCATTCATAAAGCACTGACTCGGTGACTCCGGAGGAAGTGGAGCTCGCCAAACCAACCGAGAGCATCTTCTCGCTAACATCACCTACTATCTGGCGGTACCACCCAAACGCAAAACGCGAAGAAAGCGGGTCAAGACGAAATACATGACCGAGCATGTAAAGCATAGCATACATCAAAAGAGGTCATAACCAAAGTAGGGAAGTACAAAGTGAAGTCGTAATAACCCAACTACCTAAGTACTTACATCCGACGCACAAATCATGCATACTCATACCGAACGCATCGTAATCCGTCATATGGAAAGAACAATAACCGATGGGATTTGCTCATCATCGGTGATCAAACTCATCATCTAAAACAAACTCATCATACATCATCACATATCAAATGGGTCCATAGGACCGATGGACGTAACGTGGTCGCCACCCTATCCGGCGCCACAACACAAGATAACACCGGCCTTGCAAATCTCCGTATCCCCGAACACAACACATCATCACAACACATCATAAACCATATCACAAAGATAACTCCATAAACGGAACTGGCCTATGGAGACAGGTCTCTGAATCAGAACCGTACACAAGATAACATCGAGTGTATCATAGTGCGCACGATCATATACCGGCCCGGATCCTAGAAAGAGGTAACTACGTAACGCACGAATGCATCGTAAGTAACCACCGCATATCGTACATCATCGCGTACTCAACCGAATGATCGAGCGAATCCCTCTTTTTTTTTTTTTGAAAATCCAAAACCATAGGCAAAACAAGTTTTCTCCCGAATCTCGCTAGGCATGTCAAACCGAACTTCGAAAACCGTTGTTACGTACCAAAATCATGGACATAAAAATCTATTTCCAACTCGACGTATAATTAAATAGTCATAGTGAAGAAAATATTAAATTTTTCGAAAAATCCATAAAGGTAGCATGCATAGAAGGGTCAGCGGCCCCACGGACGGGTGCCGACCCCCGTCCGAGCCCGACTACGAGGGTGGGTGAGAGTGATGTCTTATGAACTTACATATTATGTTTCGGGGCGTTTCGAGCTCAGGAGGCAAAAGTTAATGGACGTTCGTAGTTTCGAAGTCGTTTAGGAACAAGTTCCTTTTTTTTTAAAAACAAAATTTTTGAAAATAAAACTCTTTGAAACCTTAAAAGTTTAATCCTATAAAAGACATGTGGTCATAACTCAACCGCGCAAAAGATACGAACATCGAGGAACTTATACGAATCGCCATACAATATTTCAAACTCAACCATATCAAAGACATACAACCACGCCTCGAATTAAGGGTCTAAGGATGCCAACAAGACAAGCAAATACGATTCACAAACATACTTGAAATTTACGAATGGAATTATCCCGAGGCATATATCATGTCATATCTTAATTTCGTCTAAGACATGCCAAAAGAAAAGAAGTAAGCTTCTACACCGGGCTTGCTTCCTAAGCTAATCCAAACGTAAGTCCGTTCTTCTCCAAAATCTACGACAACATCAATAAAGCATCGAACATTAGCCATGTTGGCCAAGAATTCAATTCCAAACCACTACTTTTTCTACAGAATTTTGGACAAGACTTCCCCCATAATTCTGACGCCCCGAGAATTTAACTCGCCAAATCTTCAACAACAATACCAACAACCATTCCAACAACATCTAATAAGTAATTTCAAACGCATTCTAACACTAACAAGTCATTTCCACATACTTCGACAACATTCCAATTATATTCACTTAACTACATATTTCCAAACTAATATCAACGATCGCATATTCGAATACCAATTCAAACCTTTCAAACACAAATCAATAACATTTCCCACAATCCACAAAATTGTTCAAAGCAACTCAAACCAAAACATAAGGCAACCCGAACTTTTCAAGTCCAAGGAAATGTCAACAACACATTTCTTCCTTCAAATTCATCAACTATACCAACAATTCACACATTTAACAACAATATTTTCATCACTGGCCACGTTAATCAATTAGCTCCCAAAACAGCCCACATAATATTACAACTTCAACACGAGGCATTAAACTTCATTCTACATCATAGACTCTATAACACAATCAACCAAAATACTAAATAAATTTAATCCATTTCTTTCAATTCCAAAATGTCACCCACATTCTACTACGCTCCCACACACAATCTTCATGGTTTTCACCCATTTCAACACATTGCGACGACACACTAACACGCCAAATACAATTAGTTCATCCCTCCTATACATCAATACACAACACACTAATGCACAACACTATATATACTACCAACATACCACACACCCTATTCTTCATGAATTCTTTTCATTTCTACGTTCCACAACATGTACAAATCATTCACAACACATCAAAAATAAGATTGAATCTCACCTTTTCCATTGAGTTTCTTCACTTTCTCCACGGCCAACTTGTGGTTTGCAGAAGGAAAGAGTGCTCCTCTCTGCCCAACAACTACTCCATGGCGTAGAGGACCTCTTAATTAGTAGAAGGCATGAAGAAAAGAATTTTTCTCTCTCAATTTCTCCATGGACTCGATTTCAAATGCATGCCATGGCCGAAAGTTCTCTCTATCTCTTTCTCTATGTTTCTTGAACTCTCTTTGAACGAAAATGATGTCAAGATGATCAATTTTCATCTTACTCTATAATATATAATTGGCACATGTGGCCCATGGCCCACATGTGCCACACGGCCATGCCCCTCCAATTTCATGAAAATAATTTCAATCTCCAATCTCAATTTATCATGAAGTCATCAACTTTCCATATTCATTTTGGTCCCATATTTCATGGAACATTAATTTCCAAAATCCCACTTTTAACCCCAAATTTTTCCTTAACATTTCCATCCAATAAAATCATAGGCGACTTTATGCATTAAACAAAATCGGGAAAGAGCCTTGTCCATAACTCTTCGCAACCAACTCAAAAATATTCCGACGTGCGACATGCGAGATATAACATATATTCACCAACCCCGAGAATTCAACTCGGCTAATATCAACAACAACCAAACCAACAACCATCCAAACAAGATTTAAGAACATTCCGGACAATCCACAAAGTATTCAAGACAATTCAAACAATATGCTATGAAACCCGAAACCTTCCAACTTAATGAATACGACAATAATGCGTTTCTTTCTTTCAATTTCACAAACTGCGTCAACGGTTCCATACATTACCACATTACCTTCATAATTATAGGGAGACATAACAGAACCATATTGACTTCCAAAACAGCCCACAACACTACAACTTCGACATAAGTCATTATACCTTTATTTTTATCACATAATCCACAACAAACAACAACCAAAATACCACATTAAATTAGTTCACCAAGCTCCCTCCAAAACAGCCCCTACACGGCCACACACACCACAATCCACGGCCAAGCACCAACATTCAAAGTTTCATGATTTCCATTCATTCCAACACACTACAACAACCAACATGCAAATTAAAATTGATTCATCACTCTTAGACATACAATACACATGCACGGCCAACATCAATATCCAAGGCTTGACTTCAACATCCATATTTCCATGAAGTTTATTCATTTCCATGCATTATAACACGTCTAAAATATCCACAAAACATACAAAAGAGAATTGAATCATACCTTATCCCACATGCCCTTCAACTCTCGGTTAGGGCTTGCTTTCTTGCCAAACAAATGGTTATCTTCCTCCAACAACTACTCCATATGGTAGAGAACCTTCCATTTAGTAGAAAAACTAGAAGAAGAAAAATTTTTCCATGATCACTTGTAAGGTGTTCTGCCACCATGGCACTAACCCCCCTCTCTCTTTTCTTTTCTTTTTCTTGATTTCTCTTGAACTTTCCAATTCCCAAATGATGAATTGCTTTGTAAGCTTATTCACACACACATATATATATATGTAGGGGCACATGGCCGGTCATGTGCCCCTATTTTCCTCCAAATTTTTTTCCAATTCTTTCTCTCTCTCTTGATGCTTCTTAAATTTTCTAGAGATAAAATGATTAAGATTGACTTTACTTAGTCATCTTTTATGCCCACCAATATTTCCACATGTGGCCCTATGGCCCACACACACACATGGCCATTTTCAAATAATAGCCAACTTTCCATAATTCATTTTTTGGTCCCAAATTTTTCCAACTTCATTCTCTAATTTTTTTTTTCCTTATTCCCATCTTACCCTTAACATTCCATACCAATTAAAAGAGAACATGCAACTTATGCACTTTTAACAAAATCGGAAAAATTTACAACCTTGTCCTTAACTTGTCGCAACCAACTTAGAATATTCCGACGTACGAAGCACGGGGTATAACAACAACATATCCAAATCGTATTTCATTCATTCCCATCAAAAGTTAGTTAGTGCTGCCTAATCGTTTCAAATTCTTCATTTAGTAACATTTATATGCTAACGATAAATATTCCAAACTTTCTTATAATATTATCTTCCTTCTAGCCTCTTTCATTTCTCCTGACGGTTCCATTTCCAAATGGTTAATCACAATTTAATAAGTCAAGTATTCGTGAGACATTCTTCAATCATCACCGAAGGAATCCGTAGCCCTAGGCACGCACCGCAGGGCATCTTAGTACTCTCGATTCGCATTTATTTGCCTTCAAATTTATTTCCACATTCTCAACGAACTATTTAGGTCATAATTACTTACTTGTATGTTTTGCACTCTTTCATCATGGTCGTACTTACGACCGGAAATGCTATTGCTCGTCACTTGGGCCTCCTACTAAAACAAAATGCGATTGGAACATACTTTATCCCACTTAAATGAATTAATTCGCCGTTCACATATGCTTCTTCAGCAAGGTTTCCAAAATGACGATAATGCCCCCTACGTATGGGCGTGGGAGGTGTTTCTTAAAGCTTAGTCCACATAAGATGTTAGTCTTTCTATTCCCCATCTTATTTTTATTTCCATCAACATATAACCTTTTTCCACACTTTCCTTACAGAACTTGGTAAATCTTTTTCGTTCATTCAATAACTCACTTTTCCGTTTACACTTTACCCATGTACGCTAGTCATATAAATGCGTATCAGCTTTACGTCATCATTTAGCTTTTACTTATCTTGTACATCCTTATTAAGATTTTTAACCATTTCGCATATTCTAATTTCCTTTTGGTTATCCTAACTTCCCATTCATTTCATACCTACATTTGTGGAATCCTTAGTGCCTATGGGTCACCCATCCTAGGACTGCTTTCTACGTTCTAGCACGCTTAACCTTGAAACTTTGATAAAATACGATGCTCGAGAATGTGGTATATTCATATCCGCTTCACCACGACCTTTATTACGTAGTCCGTAAAATTACCGAAGTCTTACCCATTTCGAGACTCTCTTTCATAACACGTCCCTTTTTCCATATTTACTATTTTACTTTCTTATCCCACAATATTCATCTTTAGTCTAACTTTCGTATTCATAACGAGAATAAATATACCTTCGTCGTCGTTACTTATAAGTGTTCGGTATTATCACGCTTAGATCTCGCTCACCATTCCTTACGAAGGTAATAATTTATCGCAAAATCAATTATCGTTCGTTTTCGTCTTCTTTTTTTTTTTTCAATCTTCTGAGTCTTTGCTTCGTCGAACGTCATCCGTCTCGATCTTTCGTACTACTATCCATTTCTTACAATCATTTCACGCATAACCTAACCATAACTTTTCTAAACAAACATATCTCGCTTATTATTTATCTACGGTTTCTTTCCACGTTTCCCCGCCGTACATATCTAACTAAACACCCACTATTAGCGCTTTTTAGCGGAACCTCTCTTTACTATTCTTTCTATTCAAAATCTTTACAAATAAAATCAACAATATCTTCAAAACACATGGTCATACGACATATTGACCATCCGTAGCCTTTGTATACATTTCGTATCATATTTTATCATGTCATATCGTATCATGTCATCTCCACAGCGTATACGTATCATATCATATCGTATCGTATCGTATCATGTCATATCACATCGTATCGTACCATATCACGTCATATCATATCGTGTCGTATCATATCAGCAACGCTGGGGCTCACGACATCAATAACAATACGAAAGGGATAAACATACCTTGTTCACCTTCCCTTTTAGGCTTCAGCTTGTATTTCAATCGCACTTCAACATCTTACCCAATATATATCTTTCATACCTTGCTTACCTGCGTGCTTTGTAACCCCCAGTGTCACTAGTTACTTTCTCCTGTCGATACCACTCTTACTGAAGTCAAAAGTTAGTAAGGAAACTCGCTATATATAACATAGCTCTATCGCACGATCTAAGACAAAGAGGGTCAACAATCCCTAGATGCCCCGTAGCCCTCTTGTTTATAGATGTGGCGCGCTTCACACCATAAATAAGACTCTCTTGGACACGACTTTGCGAGACAACCCTTAGGACAAACCTGGCTACGATACCACTTTGTCACACCCTAATCGTACTAGGGTGTGATGGGCGCCACCCCATATTCGGAGCGAGCGAACCCACACTTATTACAAACGTAATCTTTCGGACTCTTAATTAGTCAAAAATGACACATACGGTAACTATTTTTTGGAAATGATCTTTTGTAGTGTACAACTCGTAATTTTGTAATTATATGGAATTTATGGCATAATGTAGAATGACATGTCGATTTGGAGGAGCCGACTTACAAATCCGACATTCGGAACCACGACTCTTTGTGCCAGAAGTCTAATACATAATCAGAACATATAGCAGAACTACCCTGACTCGGCAGCACTCCAGGAGCAAAAGGAGCTTGCCAACGCCGATGGAACATCTTCTATAATAGCATGTACTCATACGGGTGTACACACGCGGCATGAAACGCGACAGAAAAAACGGGGGTCGATGACAAATATGTCTTGAGTAGGTAAAGCATAAAGTATAATAAACAGAAACGTAGTCTGAACAAAGGATACAGAATATAAGTGCAATAACCGGAATATCAAAGATGCTTACTCATAAACGTAGGTGATGCATAACAGAAAAATATGCCATGACCGGCCCCATTATGGGACTCGATGAACAGAACGTGGTCGCCCCCGACACTGGCGCCACGACACATCATATCATATCAGAATGTGCACATATCACGAAAGATATCGATGGCCCTATCATATCATATCGAGTGTGTACATGGCACGGCATACTCCACAACCCATGTACATATATACCGCCCCCTCACATCGAGGCACGGCGAACAATGCGGGGAATACGCGTGATAACATATCCCCGGCCCGGGCTCAGTGAAGGAAGCATTGAGGCATCCACGAATAGAGTAGTGAGAAACCAAATGCAATATCATATGTAAATCATTTACAGAGACCCGATAATCATAACTTGGATGATAGATCTTATAGCAAACATTTGATAACAACCAAAGCATGAGTCTTTCGGAGATCAGAAAGTTTTGTACCAAACTAATCTTCCTGAAGTAGTTACAAATCCCAAAGTAGGTCATATGATTCAAATAAATAATTATATCGTTAATCTTTAGGAGTTGGAAAGGTAGTTTAAAATATCTCTTAATTTTTAATTCAAAAGTAGTTCAAACCGATTAATAAGAAATAACCGGACAAAGTGGGCCTACCGTCAAATGAGGTGGCGTATGTAAATTACTTATATTGAACTTCATAACGTCATTCATAAAGATTCTAAGGTATTCGGATTTCACTTACACAAGTTCTAGAGGTTCAAACAATTTTTCTAACTATTCGCACAATTTTCAATTCAATTCTACTGAATGAAAATGGGGCGTTTTTGACGTAAATTCCGAGGAGTAGAGTTGTCCCCAAGGTCCAAATTCAAGCCTAGTACAGCTAAGACAAGCCAAGAGAAGGAATGGGAGAGCTTTACATACCTTTCTTGCCCTTTACGCTTGCCAAAACTCATATCCCGTTTCGTCCAAAACCTACAAATGGTCACATTTACCAATTTACTATTCATAAGGCTTAGAATTCCAATCTTAACCAATACTTGTCTATAAAAATTTGGGCAGCTTCTCCCCTATACATATAACACCCCGAGCTTCAAACTCGGCCAAAACAATAACAACCACACCAACAACAATATATACAACATCAATAGTCGACTAGGAACGCATTCTAGCGTAAATAGTCTTATTTTCCAAATAATGCAACAACTCCAAATCCAACTCTACACTTACAAACCAATATCAATATTTTCATATTCACATACTTATTTAAGATCATTCAAACATAAACCAAGTGCATTCCAAGCTATATCCCCAATTGTCAACAATTCCATCAATTAACATATTCAATCCAAAATTCTTATATATGCAACAAAACCATTCCAACACATTTTCTACTTACTAATTCATCTCCAACAACCATAATCTACACTTTAACAACTTCATTATCTTAATATCATAAAATCACATTAATATGACATAATTCTCTACATTCCATTTTCATGCCAACTTAACTCATATATCCTTCATATACATTGTGAAGATCACACCAACACAACTAACATGTTAAACAAAATAATTCCAACATTATCTCATCAATATATACCACACGGCCAACATGCCAATTTTCCAACTTCATCCAATTTTCATTCAACTTTCATTTCCAATATACATTCCACAATAACCACAACTAGAATACAACTTAAAATTCAACTCATTTCAACTACACAACATTCCATACACACGGCTATATACATATATTCATACCCACTTTGCAAACTTCCATATTTCCATAAGTTCTACTCATTTCCATAAACTACAACACAAACAAACCTTCATAACATAATAACAAGGAATTAATTCTTACCTTTTTCCCCTTAGTTCTTCACTTGTCCAAAGTGTGAGATTGAAGAAACTATTGCTCAATCTTCCAAAATAATTACACCAAGTTGTAGAGGAACCTTGAATTAGTAGGAATATAACAAGAAAGTAATTTTTGGAACAAGATTTTGAGGGGTGAATTTTCCCATGGGCAAACCGAAATGCCTTCTTTTTTTGTTCTTGTTTTTCTCCTTCTTTTCTTTGTCTTGAAAGTTCTATGGAATTTGGATGATTAAGTGGTCTTTTATTTATTGACCACATGACTTAATTCCATGGGCTTGGATATTTTTTATGGGCCATGGCCGAATGGCCTCTATTGGGCTTCATCTTCTCTCTTTTTTTTTTTTTTGGTTTTATCCATGGGCCTAATTCGGTTGGCCCCGAGTTGGGCTAGTCCACTGACCTTTCGACCTTAAAACGTCCATATCTCCTTGTACCGATGTCACCTGGGAACCCACGACCTATGGTTGGAAAGCTAATTCAATTATCTACAACTTCTATATCTTGGTATTTTTCCAAATTCCAAACTTATAATACCGTTTTTGCCCCTCGAATCCAGGTCACCCGAAAACGTTTTCTTAAAAATATTCGTTTGGAGGGCTTCCACTTTGATTTAGCCATAGTTTTCAAGGGTCCTTCATGAGTTGTGTTTAACTTCACGTATGTGATTCATATAACTTGTCACATGTCCAAAAAAAAAAAAAATCTCGATGTGCGGGCCCCATCTCAACTTACAAATAATTCAGCGTACAAAAGTACGGGATACGATACTATCAACGAGAGTTTAAATTACGTAGCTACAACATGATTGTCAATTTTGAGGAAGCACATGTCACGCTCATACTCCAAAAATGAGGGGTATAACATCGGCCGATGCCCCGCAAGAAAACTTTTTTTGGGAAGGGCAAGAGAGCGGCCATAATGAAGCCACTAGTCATACTTGACAAGTGAGAGCCCGTGATGAGATTCAAGTGAGGGGCCGTCGGAGACATCGCATACCCCCTCCAAAGATGACGATCCTCGGCTTCGATCGGAGGTGTTACACCTCGAAAAAATTTCCCGTTGATGCACAGTGAATAGACTAGTGAAGAGTACGAAGTATATGGTGTTTCGATAAGTAAGAAATAGTATTCGATGACCTTAAGTAAGATTTCAAAAACGTTCGATGTTAGACGAGAAAGTTGCCAAGAGAAGAAAGGCTTACGATAAGTATCGAAAAGAATTTATGAATAACGAGTTAACGATGACTTAAAGATATTTTGGAGAAGAGTTATGACATCCCTTAGATTGGTATTGAGGTGTTAGACAAGTGCCAAGAAGGTTCCATAAGGATTGGAGATCAAACGAGTCGACGAGAACAAGTTCGGAATCACTGGACATTATACGGCCAGACATGCGGCCGTATAAAATCCACGGAACGTATGTCCGGCCGTAGGTTCACCCGAAATTACCTCCACGGACCAAACATACGGTCCGGACATACGGCTAGTGAAAAATATACGGACCGTATGTTGGTCCGTATGTTTTGGTCAGGGCTGAAATGTGTTATTTAATAAGGACCCAAGTCTCATTTATTTCATTTCACCTTTCACTCCCCTTCTCTCTAAAACATCTCTCCACATTTCTCCCATTAGTTTTCAAGAGAAATTAGTGCTCAACTTCATCAAACCAAGTGAATCAAGTATAAGAAACCCATTAAAGTTCATCCAAAGCAAGAAATCCAAGTGAATGAAAAACTAGGGTTTGCTCAAGTGAGGTATTCGCACCCAAGGTTCAATCCTACGCCATCTAAGGTAAGTTTTATGACATTTCCTTGTTGTTTAAAGTATTTGGAAGTTAAAACACCTGGATTATCTGAGGAAATAGGAAATGGGTCATAAATGTGGGATAGTGTCACTTTTGAATGAATGGTTGGATTGAGTTATGATTCTAGAATCATTATGAATATGATAATGTTATAAATGATGTTGAGAGTATGGAATCGACATTGTATGTGAATGAACGTAATATTGTGATATGTCTATGGATGTGGATGATTTGAAGTGAATTGAGAAGTAAGGATAGTGTAGTTGAATAAAGGCTATTGTGATGATATTATGAATATTATTATTGATGCTTGGGAGTAGATATATGATATGGAAGAAGTCGTATAAATAAAGGAGATGCTGTCTGATTTTTCCTAGCTTTAGTCATGAATGCTAAGCTATCCATTCTCTAATGTTAGTATGCACTTTAATGAAAGTATAAACGTGAGCATTGAAGAAGCACGAGCAAGTGATAGAATAGTTGAATGGAAAGGTATGTAAGGCTAACCCTTCTTTCATAAGGCATGGTTCTTTGGCCAAACATCTATTCTTCTATGATCCTATCTCTAAAAGCTACTAAGCTTATGATTCTCGATATGATACGATTGTACTAAGTTCCTTATACGACGAGAAATCCTCTAAGGATAGAATGTAATGAATGACGATAGTAAAAGGCTAAAGATGGTTATGAGCTTATATGTATATGTGCCCATGTGTGGCTATTATGAAACCCCAAGCTTATATGGCCGGGTAGAATATAGTAGATATGTATATATGTAATGCGCGGGCACCTTTGCAGTTGGGTACGTATAACACTGAGCATTGGTAGGGCCAGGTATGTATGACACTGAGCCTTGGTAGGGCCAAGTATGTGAAACACCAAACTTTCGTGGTCAGGTATGCTATATAAATACTATGTATATGACATCAATATGAGTACAAATATGCTAAGTATATGTAAAGGCTATGTAGAGACTATGTATATGCAATGTATATGAGATGTAAATGATATGAATGTAAGTATGAATGGAAATATGAATACGAATACGAAAATGGGTACGAAAGGTAAATGAGTACGGATATGGATGTATGTACACGGATACGTAATAGAAATGGAATGTCCCTACGGAAAGCAAGTAAGTGCTATGACGATGATACTATTATCTCCCATCTTATGCTATTTCATATGTAATCTATTATGCTTTCATATTGATGTTGATCAGGCTTTACATATTCAGTACATTCTTCGTACTGACGTTCTTTTGTTTGTGGATGCTTTATAGTCATGCCCGCGGTGGCCGGGGAGATAGACTCGGTCCATAGCTTCATTATTCGGGGGACTACATAGCGGGGCTCCATTTCATTCGGAGTAAAAAGCTTTTGGTATAGATTCTTTTGTGTACATATTTATGGGCACGGCGGGGTCCTGTCCCGCCTATACGATATGACATATTCTTCTTAGAGGCTCGTAGACATGTGTATATGGTTAGGTATGTTTGGCCTTGTCGGCCTATATTTTGGGATGTTATTTTGCCAGCCTCGTCGGCTTATGTACATTTATACGGGCATAGTTATCAATGATGATATAGATGTGTTATTTCCCAATGGGATTAATATGAATGATGAATGAAACCATGATTTAGCTATGTGGCTCACCTAGATGAATGATGCAAGTACGTTATGGGGTGCCCGGGTGGGCTAGCACCGGGTGCCCGTCGCTGTCCTCCGGTTGGGTCGTGACAAAAAGTGGTATCAGAGCAGTTTAGTCCTAAAGTGTGTCTACGAGCCGTATCTAGTAGAGTGTTATATCCCGCATTTTGTGCAATCGGATAATTCAAGACAATCGCGGGAAGACAATAAGCAAGGCCACATTTTATTTTATTTGGCATATGAGCTGCTTGTGAAAAATTTAGAAGTGGAATTAATGAGGAAGGTCAAGGGCATAAAGGGAAATTCGCAATATGACTCGTGGGAATATGGAAGAAAGACGAAGGGCAAAGTTGGAAGTTGGAAAAATTGTTTCCATAAATTACAAGAACTAGCTAAGAATATAAAGTGGGCTTGACATTTTTTTTAAAAGAAAATGGAAGGCCCAACCGGCCATGCATAGGGTCCAAGCCCACATTGAACAAAATTTGGTCAATAAATAAGATGACTAAGTCATCTTTATCACATAACCTCTAGAATTTTCAAGAAAAGAAGAACAAAGCAAAGAAGGAGAAAATCTATAGGCCATTCGGCCAAGAGAAAAATTCCAAGGAAAATTGATAAAAAATTCTTCAAAAATCTTTTTCTACCAAGTAAAGGGTGCTTAACAAGGTGGAGTAGTCATTGGAATAAGAAAAAACAAGTTCTTGAAGTTACAACTTTGGCTAAGTTGGAGGATCAAGGAAGAAGGTGAGAATTCATCCCCTTTAGATGTTATGAATATTTATATGTGTTGTAGTGTGCAAAAAAAATGGATGAAATTCATGAAGGAAAGGAAAATAGAGGGTGGCCGTGTATGTATATATATGTGTGTGTAGGAAGTGTGTTTTAATTATCTTGACTAGTGTTGGTTGTTATTGTTGTGAATGATGTGTGGAAAATGGAAGTTGAATGACTATGGAAAAATTGTAGATGTGCATGCATGTTGTGGCCGTGAGTGTGGTATGTATATGTGGCCGTGTATACATGATGTGTGGCCGTGTATATTAGTGAGTTGTGAAAAAATAATGAGCAAGTTATGTTTCATGTTTTAGTTGTCGTGTTGTAGATTTTATATTGCAAATAAAGGATTGATAAGTTTGGTGAAGTATTGATAATTGGAAGATTATGTATAGTGAAAGACAATGTTCTTGCATGGGTAGTACGAAATGGTATTAGTATGACGTTGTTGGAATATATATTATAAGGTTGTTATTGTGTTTATTGAAGTCGGAAGGTTTCGAAGAAAGTAGTAAATTGAAATCATGCATTTTGAATGGAATATGTGAATTGCTAGTGTGATTGTTGAATTATGTTAATAGTTTGGCCGGGTTTAAATTCCCGGATTGTGATTGGTGAGAAATTTGGCTATATTGAATGTTGAGGATGGTATATTGACAGAGGAAGTGCTGCCGAAATTTCGGTAGCCAAGTGTTTCCTTAAGATTCTAACTCTAAGAACCCTAATAAGAGTTTTGGTAAACATGACCAATTTGCAGATTTCGACGAGATTGCGACGTGAAAGTGGAATAGCAAAAGGAGCGGAAAGAGGTATGTAAGGTTTCATCCTTCTTTCTATGGCATGTCTTAGACGTAATAAGTTGGGTACGAGCCTCGGGGACAACTCTATTCCCCGGAGTCCGCATCCAAAGTTTTCCCTTTTTCCTTGATAGGAATTGAACTAGAAAGCGCGCGAAATGTTGGAAAGACCTCCTAACCCCTAGAACTTGCATAAGAGGACCCGATTACCTTAAAACCATTCTAAATAACGCCATGACACGTAACATATGTAAATTTTGTACGTTATCTCACTCGGCCCGAGGTGGGCCCAGTGTTCCCGGAATTTTCCTATCGTTTCGCTTGACTTGTTTTGGGAGTAGAATCCTAAGGAAATCTTCGATCCTTGTCCCGATTGTCGAACGATAAGTACAGTATCATCCTAGTGCAAGTGTATCCATGATGAAGGTGATCTTATAGAGGTAACGATGAAGCCAAAGATGAGAAAAGTGCCTACGTTAGATGTGTAGACGATATACTTTGCTATAAAAATGAAAATATGAGAATGTTAAACTAATTCTGGATATCCCAATGCTATTGTAGGCAATGACTATTCTAAGGATTTTAAATACATGGAACTATGCCTTACGACCCCGATTGATGTGTGTACTCGACATACGTATATGTATATAATAAACGAAATCGGAGCGCTATAGACGCCGATAAATATATATATGATATAAGTATGTGCATGTGACAAAAAGAATCGAGCGCTATAGACGCTAATTATATGTATATGATATAAGTATATGTATATGATGAAAGAGCCAGGGCGCTATAGACGCCGACATTTGTACATGAAACATGCATATATTTACGGGGAAGATGGAGATAAGGGCAGAGCGTTATATACGCATATCCACCTGATCAGTTAGCATTACATGACATGATATCGTCCCGGACGCGGGATGCCGGACGCGGGATGTGCATATGTATGGTTAAATGGATCGGCTGCCGACGCCTCGGCAATATGATATATTCTATTTTTATGTATATATGTATATATATATGAGTAAGGAAAGCTAAGAAAGCACGGCATCTGCCCAAGGGCACTTATATGTACAGGTTATGTTTCTATCCCAGAACATGTGTTGTAATTCTTTTATGTCGTTATACATGATTTATGTTTTTCGCATATTACTATCCATGCCTTACATACTCGGTACACTATTCGTACTGACGTCCCTTCTTGTGGACGCTGCGTTTCATGCCGCGCAGGTCAGCAGACAGGCGGATTTGATCTTTAGAGCTCTACCAGCCGTACCTGACAGCGCTCCAGTTGTCCCGGAGCCTCACTTCTGTGGTACTCTTTTGTGTATATTTTCGGGCACGACAGTTGGTTACTCGGCCCTTTCTATGTATAAGTGTACTATGTCTAGAGGCTCGTAGACGGATATGTTAGTCGATTATGTACGATTAAATATGTGGTATTTTGGCATCTTAGTGTCTTTGTTGTATGAAGCGATAGCGAAGCTAACTAGTCTATGTTCATAATGACGCTGCTAATGTTAATGTTCAGTTCGAGAAAAAAAATACGGTACTGTTCATACGACTTGCTAAGAGGTACAGGTAAAATGATAGGTAAGGGGTGCTCGGTACAAGTATCGGGTACTCGTCACGGCCCCTAGTTGGGTCGTGACATAGAGTCTTGGTTATGGGTGTGTTGCGCGCCATACTTATAAACAAGAAGCTGCGGGCATTTTAGGATTGAATGACCTTCTTTCTTCATAAGAATCGTGCGATAGAGCTATGATATAAGAACTTCTTATTTCTTAACCGTGTGTTGTGTATTTCAGAAATGCCTGTAAAGAGAAAGGCTACAGCAGCCCAAAAGGGCAAGACGGTGGCAGAAAAGCGGGCTGAAAGAGCACCGCCACCGGTAGTAGAGAAAAGTGAGTCCCAGAGTGTGGCTTAATCTTAGTCCTCCCGTTCAGTGCCTATACTAGAGAAGCGTGAGGGAGCCTCCGCCCCAGCTCCAGCACCTCCGGTTCCTCCACCGGATGCTTCAGGCCAAGATGTGAAAGAGGCCATTCATTTACTGACTCAATTGGTTGCTGCCCAGACTCAGAGGCAAGGTACAGGGCAAGGCGATAGGGCTGTTAGTGCAAGGGCCCGCGATTTTATTAGTTTGAACCCTCCAGAATTCTTTGGATCAAAGCCGGATGAGGACTCTCAGAATTTCATCGATGGTATGTTGAGGACGCTTCGGTTGATACATGCTCCGGACACCGAATCGGTGGAGTTAGCGTCCTATAGGTTGAGAGATGTCGCAGTTTATTGGTACACGGTTTGGATGGCTTCGCGGGGAGCCATTGCACCACCTCCAGTATGGTAATAATTTGTAGATGCATTTCTCTGACATTATGTACCTCCAGAAGTTAGGCGAGCTAGAGCCGATAAGTTCCTAAATTTGAGACAATGGAGCATGAGTGCTCTAGAGTATAGTCTCCGCTTCAATTCTTTGGCTAGGTATGCTTCGGCCATGGTAGCGGACATGGGTGACCGAGTGCACCGGTTTGTAAAGGGCCACATTTGATGGATAGGTACTTGACTGCGTCCCTTCAGGACAATATGGACATCTCACGCATCCAAGCCCATGCTCAGAATTTAGAAGAAAGCCTACAATAACAAAGAAGTGAGTGTGTGCATGATAGAGGGCATAACAAGAGGGCTAGATCTTCGGGTCCGATGAGTGAGTATAGGGGCGGGCACCGATAGCAGTTTTAGAGGCATTCGGGCTATTCTATGATTAGTGCACCTCCGCGGTTTTCAGGCCAGAGATTTGATAGATCTACTCATCCCGGGCCGAGTCAGAGCTTTTTGGGGTCTTAGTTTAAAGGTGATTCGGGTAAGGCGAGGCCACCCATACCCTGATGTTCCCAGTGTGGGAAGTTACATTGGGGTCAGTGCAGATTGAGTTTCGAGGTTTGCTATTGATGTGGTCGACCAGGCCATATTATGCGTGATTGCTCCTCAGTTGGTGGTAGAGGTGTCACGACCCAACCCCGTGGGCCGTGACTAGTACTCGAATCGGGCACCCAAACACAATCATAATTTCGAGTCGCAAACAGATGGCTTATATAGACATAAATATCAAACGCTGTCTCAGAATATATTAAACTATCGCAAACACATCTCAAACACAACTGCATATATATCAAAGCCGGCAAGGCTATCAAATGGCGCAACGGCTCAAAACATATACAAATGCAAGCCGACAAGGTGGCGGCGAATGGGATCGCCCCAAACACAACATATACAAACACAGCGCATACGGGGGCGTAATCCACATACATGTCCACGGACCTCTAAACGGACGAACGAGAATCATATGACGGGACAGGGCCCCGCCGTACCCCTGAATAAGTACATACAAATGCAACGAATGAATATATACCAAAATATGTGTCACACCCTAATTTCCGATAGGGCATGATGGGCACCCGACCCTTACCTAGGGCCGAGCGAACCCGCTGACTATCGTAATACTCATAACCATACTGGGCCCACAAAACATAACATACGCACGTAATGAAAATTTTTCAGAAAACAAGCATGCCTTTCATTTTTTTTTTTCAAATCAAATAAAATGCGCAATCGTATGAAAAGCGTAATATAAGGCACAACAAAGACTTCGGCTTATATAGCCGCTTGCCAAACACATCGGTAGCGTAATGCATACAAACACACCGGCACATAGCCGCTTACACAAACGGACCCGACATATCATACACTCGACACTTTTCGCAAAGTCTCTACTAACATCTCGGATACCATACAAGCACTCGGACGCGGCGGCATTCCGGAAGAAATGGAACTCGTCAATCAACCGGAACATCTTCTGCTAACATCACCACTCATTCGTGGGTACTGCGTGGCATGAAACGCAGCCCCCGAAGAAAGGGGGTCAGTACGAAATATGTACTGAGCATGTAAAGCATAGCATACATCAATCGAGGCCTTAACCGAAGTAAGAAATACAAAAAATGAGCACAATAACCGGAATACTAAAGGCTTATATACGAAACACAAATCGTGTCCGGCCCGTAACGGAATTTGGGTGACACACGCGAATAATCATCATACTCATACCGTACACGTCATATCTGTCATACGAGATAACGTCAACCGATGTGGGATTTGCCTAGACCAATGTGGGATTTGCCTCGACATTGGGTTTGCCCCACCATCGGTGAACAAACTCATCATATCGTCATACATCATCACATATCATATGCGGTCCATAGGACCCGGCGGACGAACGCGGTCGCCACCCTATACGGCGCCACAACACGGCCTAACACCGAAAGTTTCAAATCTCCGTACAACCCCCGAACATAACACACCATCACAACATATCATAAGCCATATCACGGCATAACTCCATAAACGGAACCCGGCCCTATGGCGAGGTCTCGGGAACCGTAACACAGCATAACACCAGAGTATATCATAGTGCGCACGATCATATACCGGCCCGGGATCCGGTGAAAGAGGTAACAACAGAACGCACGAGCAGATCGTAAGTATCCATAATCATACACATCATCATTTCAAACTCAACCGAATAACCAAAGCGAACTATTAGTTCAAACCAAAACGAGTGTCAAATCGGGTTTTCTTCCGAATCTCCCTCGGAAGCATATCAAACCGAACTTCAAAAACCATAGTTGCGTATCAAAATCATAGGCATAAAATCCTTATTTCCGACTATAAACAGGACAAATAAATAATCATGCTTGGGATCGGAAAAGTGGTCGTATTAAGTCCCTTTTAAAAAAAAATAGGTCATTTAAAACCAACATAGAAAAGTCGCGGGACCCACGGACGAGCGTCAACCCAATCCGGGCCCGCCTATAAAAATTTAAGTCCTTACTCATCATGAAAATCTTTGCGAAGAAATCGAAGCGATCCGAGCTCTCTCTTGAAAGTTACGGTCGTTCGTAGTTTCGAAATCGTTTAGGAACATATTTCTTTTGAAAACAAAACTCTTCTGAAAATATAACTCTTTTGCAACTTTAGAAATTTTAATGATACAAAAGACGTAAGGATCATAACTCGACCGCATTAAGGATACGAATATCAAGAAACATATAAGAATCGCTTACGCAACATTTCAAACTCAATCATATCCAAGACATACGGACCATACTAAGGATGCCAACATCAAAGCAAATACGAATCACAAACATACTCGAAATTTACGAATGGAGTTACCCCGAGGCACAAATCATGTCATACCCTAATCCCGTCTAAGACATGCCAAAAGAAAAGAAGGGTAGACTTCACATACCTCGATTGCTTCCTAAGCTAATCCAAACTCAAGTCTCGGCTTCTCAAAATCTACAATAAGGTCATTATGCATTAACCATTAGTCATAAGTATCGAGAGATCCTATTCCAAGTTTGCACTTTATTTACGGAAATTTTGGGCAGCATTTCCCCTATAAATGCAACAACCCCGAGATTTCAACTCGGCCAAATTCATCAACAACAATACCAACAAACATTCTAACAACATCAACCATTTATTCAAAACACACTTTATCATCAACAACCTTCTTTCGCACAATGCGACGACATTCCAATTACGTTCAAACCAACATATATAATCAATTCAATATCATTGCTCACGCGTTCAAATACCAACTCAAAACCATTCAAACATGATTCAATAACATTTCCAACAATCCACAAAAATATTCAAACAATCCAAATAATATGCCATAGAACCCGAAACCTTCCCAACTCAACATGAACAACCATAACATATTTCTTCCTTCCAAATTCATAAACTTCACTAACAATCCGCACGTTAACAATATTATTCACGTAAATTCCGAAACCATATTAAAATCACATTATCTTCTCTAACAACTTACAAACGACTCCAACTTCCATTTAAATCATTAAACCATCATTTTCATTATGGAATCCATATCAACAACAACCAAAATATTAAATAAAAATTAGTTCATCACTCCAACATAACCAACACCTACACGGCTTCACTTCAACATACCATATTTCATGAATTTCCACACACCACAACACATATAAACCATCCATAACATGTGAAAAGAGGATTAAAACTTACCATCTTCAACATTTTCTTGTTCCCATGCTCCTCTAATTCCAAATGAAATTATATTCGTGACTATGCGCCTGGGACATCGATTGGTACTTCATTACTTGAAATCTCACTCAAAATCCTCAATTGTTGTGATGTATATTTGCTCCCTTTGTTGCTGACTTTTCTAGAAATTTTTGGATGTTTTGGATGAAAAAAAATGAGATTTTAACCCTTAAAACGGTGTCGGGTCGGTTTTATCGTAGCTACAGTACTGTAGCAGTACTTGTAAAACGGTACCGCGGGAATATCGTTTCTGCGTCGACGATTCAGTTTGTAACGTCTATAATTCTCTACTCCGATGTCCTATCAATGAACGGTTGGTTGCATTACAAACTAGACTCGACGAACTTCATTTTAGGACTTTGAACCACCTTAAAACTCCACATATACTATGAGATATGCGCTCCAAAGTTAACTAAAATCCGTCCCGCGTTTCTCAAATTTTCGTCGAACTTATTTTCTTCAATTTGCTCAATCCCGAAATATTCGAAATTCTCCATACACGATATTTATCACTTATTACACTAATAATGGCCATGTTCCCGTGTTTCAAAATATTCTTTCCCGATTACGACTTACGAGATCGTAATTCACCCTTTTTTTTCGTTGTTACGTACTTTCCATGGCTTGTGCCTTTCAAAACATCTCATTACTACGATGAGGTACATGTCAAACTCATGCTCTGAAAACGCAGGGTATAACAATATGGCTCCGGAATGAGGGGAGCACTCCAAATAGCAGAAGAGGGTGTCCTAAACAGGTGGATCACCAAGTTCGTGCGTCCGTACCGCGGCATGAAACGCAGCCCCGAAGAAAGGGGGTCACGAAATATGTACCGAGTATGCAAAGCGTAAAATGTAGTATACAAATGCGAGTCAAAATCGAAATAGAGTACGAAGGTAAGTGCATTCCCAAAATATCAATGTTACTTTAAAAATACGAATCATGCATAAATACGTAAAATATGGTCGCCCAC
>NW_026727805.1:0-30372 GCF_029784015.1 Lycium ferocissimum | reverse complement strand
TTTTTGACAAACTTTGCTGGGGTAGGAAAACATACCTTGGAAGGTATCAAAGATCTACAACTTTCATCAAGGAAGTTTTTCCAAATTCACAACATAGTTTCATGAAAATCGCCCAGACGACAGACCTACCAAAACTTAGCCGAATTTAAAAGCCCTTAAGAAATTCAATTGTTGGTTTCGCTTTAGAACGACCATCTTCGACCCGAATTCATCAAGAATGGATTCATATAGGTATAAAATCATCTTAACACTAGATTTTTTGACATTCACACTTAACTCGAATTTACAGGATGTTACATAATCGAAAGACGGACGACTCGATAAAGCAAAAGGACTTGAGCCAAAGAAGTTTCAACCGAGGTTAAAATGAGAAAAGCTTCAAAAGAATTAGCACGAAAGAAAGACGGACTCAAGAACTAGTATACACAAGTAGGACAAGTACTAAATGCACACTAGTTGTGGAATACAGGAAAACGAAATGCTAAAATCGGGAACGAAATAAAATTTCGGGCCCGAGTAGGTGATAACTTGAAAAGACGGCTGTGAAGCCCCAATTGATCTAAGGTATCAATTTGAACTAACGAAAATTTTAAAATTTCTATACTCATTTTTTTTTTTTTTTTTTTTTTTTTGGTTTTCCCTACCTAAGGAATAGGGACACAAATCACTTTCAATCAAGGTTCAAGAAATTTTTGAGAATGAATTGAGACGAAATGAATGAAATCGAAGCTTGAATCAAGTTATGCACCTTAGGGAATACGACTGGACGTTCACCAAATACGCTCCGTATTTGTGAAATACGACTAGACCCCCACAGTTATACGACTGACCCCTTGAAGTTTACGGACCGTAAAGTGAAATACGGTTCATATACTTAAACCGTATTTAAGGATCAGTCCTAGAGGCAGAATACTCAACTTTGGACCCCACTTTTTACGACCCCTTTTTACGGACCGTATTTAAGGATATACTTCTCCAACAGTAAGCTCGATCTTTACCTCAACTTATACGGCCAACACTATACGGTCCGTAAAGTGAAATACGGACCGTATTTAAGGATCTTCTTCTAAGGCAGTGAGCTCAACTCAAAGACAACTTTTCACGTTCCACTTTACGATCTACTTTACAGTCCGTATAATGAAATACAGGCCGTATTTAATGATGTCTTCCAAAAACAGTGAACTCGTTAAATGCTTCAGTGACAATACTTGTACCTCGTGTGCCTTGGGATTTGTGCTAGATTTTTTGAATTTTGCTGACCTCTTAGGACCCGCTCAACCTTGTATTTACCCTTTTTGGGTAGAATAAAAACTTTTCACAACCTTGACTTGATTTTTGAGGATCAAACCTTCCTTTTTACTTTCTTCTTCACTATGAATCTATGAATGTCCTCAAGAACACTTAGAATACCCAATTTTCATAGACCTAACTCATTTTTGTCCCAAAATTCAGATCTAGGCTCTCTTCAATTGGAGAACAAAGCCCAATATCAATCAAAGCTCAACTTTACAAAATCAACTAGACACACTTTAAGTTCTTCAAGCTTTGATGAAGCTTCAATGGTGAAAACTTCAAAACCCACCCAAACAACTTCAAACTTCGGATTTAGATGTTTTCCACCATACCAAACTCAAATCTAACTTCAGAAACAACAAAATCAAACCACGAGAACAATTTTTGAATTTTTTTGGATTTTCAAAAGAAAAAAATCTTTTTTTTTTGGGGGGATTTTCAGATTTTGAGCCTAGGATTAAAAATTATAAGAACAATCTCTTAGCCTATGCTATGATACCAAATGATATGAATCGGTTTGGGGATGAAGCCAAATCAACTCAAAATGCGGAAATTAAGGATAGAAAGAAAGGGGATGAGAATTAGAGGATAGATACTTGACCCAATTGGTAATGAAAACTATAGGCAAACCTAAGTATAGAAACCTAGACCCTCCTATTTGAATTCAACCAAAGAACCAAAGCAATTTGAAATCAAGACAAAGGAATTCAATTGAATCCACAAATGAACTACCTTTCATGAATTTCAATGGAAATAAAGGTTTAAGACCAAACAATGGAATCCACCATCATAATAGCCTAATTCTACCTAACAATCTATCAACTCACATATGAGTATTCATTATTCAACACCAACGGAGTGTAAAAATGAGTTAAGTCTAATATTTATACTCCTAGAAGTAAAAGACAACTAGCTATTACATATTTGCCCTTAATGAGGCAAGGGCCTTGTTTGGCTAGTTGGGATGTTGGCTTGGAATTCAAAATATCTCTTCTTTGCACAACTAGCCCTCATCCAATCCACAAAGCTTGCAATTATGACCATTTGCATTTATGCCCCTTGACTTTCATGTTCAGCCACTTTTGTGTTTCTACCCTTTTGCGCTTCTAGCCACTTTTGATTGTTGGCCTTCTTTCTTGTAGCCTTATCTTCAAGCCTCGCCCAAGCCACCTCCCACACATCATAGGCCTCATTGTAGGGCTTGTATAGACCTTCAAAGGCCTTCAACGCCATCCTTATCATGTATGCCGCTTGTAGAATTTGAAGTTCTATATCTTGGCCTTGGATGTAAGTCTTGAAATGTGGTGTGCCAAGTAGGATCATATCAGTCTGCTTTCGGTGTGTGCAACAAAGGTGGGCTAGACAAGAACCGTTTCAAATCTTCCAAGGCCTTTTGACATTCCGGTGCCCATGCGAAGTCATTCTTCTTCCTTAGCAAAGAAAAGAAACGGTGACTTTTATCCGATGACCTCGAGATAAACCGGCTCAGAGCTGCTATCCTTCCGGTCAACCTTTGTACTGCCTTCACATTGTCCACTACTTCGATGTCCTCAATGGCTTTGATTTTGTCCGAGTTGATTTCAATCCCCCGGTTCGACACTATGAAACCCAAAAACTTGCCTGATCTAAATCCGAAGGCACACTTCTACGGGTTCAGTTTCATGTTGTATTTGAGAAATATATCGAAGGTATCCTACAAATACTTTAAATGATCCTCTGTTTTCATGGACTTAACTAATATGGCATCAATGTAAACCCCCATTGTCTTACCTATTAGTTCTTCTAACGTTCGATCAACTATGCGTTGATAAGTTGCTCCAGTATTTTTTAATCCGAACGACATTAAATTGTAGCAATAAGTCCCATATTGGGTTATAAAAAAAAATTCGCTTGGTCCTCTGGGTCCATCCGAATCTGGTTGTACCCGGAATAAGAATCGAGAAAACTTAACATCCCATGCCCGGTCGTCACATCGATCATGTTACACCCCTCGTTTTCGTAGTGGTAGAACTTATGATTTCCTAGTTGGGTATGCCTTGGGAATCGAGACCCGAGCCCGAGTTTTGGAGATAGAAAGTGTCCTACCCCGTGTGCAATGGTACCAGCAGGAATTCCTGGTGAACTACGGGGTTAGAAGTGAACGAATCGAATCGACACGACCTGAACCGAATTAGAAAGGTCTGCAGACACCAGTCAAGATCGACGGGTCGTCGAACCTATCAACGGGCCGTCATTGTGTGACGTCGATAGGGTTTCGCAGCCCTGCATTCGGCAGGCGCAGGTCGACGAGCACGTCGACACGTCGACATCGTCGACACGTCGACGGGTCGTCGACCTTGCTCGTCGAACCGGACCAGCCGAAGCATTTAATTCTCCGAGTATAAATACGTGGTCCACAACTTTATGTCTTATTTTCTCTCATTCCCAGATCAGAAAACCCTAATATTTTGCTCTCCTAACATTTATGGCATAGTAGTGAAGATTTGACAAGACCCGGACCCCGTAAACCCGAGCTTGTGAAGAAGAAGGTTGTTTCTAGGGTTTCTCCAAGAATGGGAAGCTTAGGGAGTTGAAGTTAAAGTGATTCTTGGGATTCTTGACCCCTCAAGGTATGTAAATGATTTCTACCCTTGTATTTAAGTTAGTTACTAAGAGTTTTGGTGGTTCATGTGAATAAAAGATAGCTATGAAAGTGATAAGTCAATGAAAGGTTAAATAGTGCTTTTGGGGTTATGTCAAGAGATGATTGAGGGATGTGTTTGGGTATATCTTGTTATGAGAGTGTTGCCATTAATGTTATCCTTGATATTGTAGTTGAGATTGGATGGAATTAGGAGTTGAGGGTTTTCTACGTTTTCAAGGGATATGTTGTCCATAGTTGTTAAACTCTTTTGTAATCATGATGATTAGTGAGTAAGGTGAATAGCCTAATTAAGGCCTATGTTATCTTAATTGTAGACTTACGAGTTCAAAGAATAAGAGTTGGACGATTGAATATATCTCCGAATGTTAAGGTTATTCCTTCTTTTTTGGCATGATCCTATGATATGAACCGATAAACGAGTAAGAGAGTTTCCATATTACTCTATTCTTATAAGTACTAAGAGAAATACGGTTTTGATGTTCCCCGTACCCCGCTATGGTATTTCCCCATATAGACCTTGTGATTTCTTGTCCTAGTAGTATGAGTCTAGTAAGGCCCATGAGAGGCAAACTATCATTTTATTGTTTTAAGAATCCTGTCGTTCAGTTCTACTTGTACTATGCATTCACTTTCAGTTCTCAGGGGTACAGTGAAAGGCACACTTGACAGGGGGTGAGGGTGTGACCTGTGATATTACGTTGTACATGTGAAAGGCACGCTTGACAGGGGGTGAAGGTGTGGCCTATGAGTGGTCCATGAGTGGCCTATGATGTTGGGATATGTACATGAGAAAGGCACGCTTGACAGGGGGTGAAGGTGTGGCCTGTGATGTAACAATGAGACGTGTACCTACTATATATATATATATATATATATATATATATATAT
This sequence comes from Lycium ferocissimum, assembly GCF_029784015.1. Classification (NCBI taxonomy): domain Eukaryota; kingdom Viridiplantae; phylum Streptophyta; class Magnoliopsida; order Solanales; family Solanaceae; genus Lycium; species Lycium ferocissimum. Next base: position 25,547 of record NW_026727805.1, on the reverse strand, counting down.
ATACATGTCCATGTGTTCCGACATACAGATTCAGTCAGATGCAGACAGATACTAGTTCATACAGATAGTTATTTCAGCTTATGAGTTCAGATCTTATCTATGATTTCTATACATATATACATGTTGTCTTTATGCCTTACATATTCAGTACATTATCCGTACTGACTCCCCGTTGCTCGGGGGGCTACGTTCATGCCCGCAGGTACAGGTAGACAGGGAGGTGGTCCAGCTTAGTAGGACCCTTATCCAGCAGCGGTCAGTGCACTCCATTCGATCCGGAGTTGCAGTCTATTTTGGTAGGCCATTCTTTTAAGATGTATATAGATGGGTATGACGGGGCCCTGTCCCATCCTTTCTACAGCTTTATTCCAGTAGAGTACGTAGACGGTTATATGTAGTAGTCGTACGATGTAGCCTTGTCGGCTTATATTCTTTTGTGTACGATATATATAGCGACCCCTAGCCGACTTGCATTGTTCTTCCGCATGTTGTATATATATATATGCGCATTGTGTACGTAGTTCGGATGTTCCTCTTTATGAGATTAGTTTGTGCCGTTTATGGGCTATTGATGTTCAGCATATTTCAGATAAGCGTTTTTGGTCGCTAGAGGTCGAACCCCTCATCACGGCTCATCGGTTTGGGTCGTGATAGAAGTGGTATCAGAGCAGTTCCATCCTAGGGTTGTCTACAGATCGTGTCTAGTAGAGTCTTGTTTATGGGCGTGTTGTGCACCACACTTATAAACAGGAGGCTACAGGACATTTAGGATGATGTCATTCTTTCTCTCCTAGATTGTGCGATAGAGCCATGTGTTAGGCGTTCGCTTTCTATGAATTGTTATGATTTCAGCAATGCCTCCCAAGAAAGCTACGAGCCCCGTAAAGGCAAGAAAGCCACGGAGAGGCCACTAGCCGTACTCGGGCCACTAGGCTCGTGATGAGATTCGAGTGAGAGCCCATCCGAGACATCGCATACACCGTCTCCAAAGACCCGTCCTGGTTCCTCGGCCGATGCACCAAGCCATGATGTGCGGGATGCGTACGCGCTATTGACCAAATTAGTAGCCGCTCGGTGCTCGGCGGGCGGGGAGCTGGTAGTTCGAGGGTTAAGACTTTCCTTGAGTTAGATCCTCACGAATTTTCAGTGATAAAGCAGAATATGGATCCCCAAGATTTCATTGATGGTATGCAAAGGACTTTGAGGGTTATGCATGCAAGCGAGGTTGAGTCAGTGGAGTTAGCTTTATATAGACTTCGTGATATTGCAGTACAGTGGTATCGGACTTGGGAGTTATCTAGAGGAGAGAATGCTCCTCCAGCTATTTGGCGAGAGTTCGCAGATGCTTTTATCCGCCATTATTTGCCTCCTGAGGTCAGGCGAGCCCGAGCAGACAAATTTCTACGTATTGAGCAGGGCAGCATGAGTGTCCAAGAGTATTGTGTGTATTTTGATTCTATGGCTAGATATGCCCGCCCATGGTGGTCGAGATGGAGAAAGAGTTCACCGTTTTGTGGCCGGTTTAGGGTCACATTTGATAGATGCTTGTACGATCGCCGCATTACGGCCCGCATGGATATCTCCCGTATATACGGCATATGCACGAATCCGAAGATCGCAAGCGTCAGAGGGGGCAGAGCGTAACCGAGGCCATGGTAAGACGGCTAGATCTTTCGACATTGGAAGTGAGTCCATGGGAGGACAGAGGCAGCAGCATTCCCACTATTCATATCTTTCGATAAGGAGTGCACCTCCGGGGTTTTCAGGTCTGAGGTTTGATCGTTCTTCTCATTCCGGAGTGGGCCAGAGTTCTAGAGCATCGTTCCCGCATGACTGCAGAGTCGGGACAGATGAGGCCACCCTTACCACGACGTGCCCGGTGTGGTAGGTTACATATCGGCGGTCCGATCGGGGATCGAATGCCTGTTATTCTTGTGGCCGACCAGGTCATATGATGAGGAATTATCCGTTAGGAGGTGGCATGGGCACTGTTCAGCCTACAGGGTCTATAGCTGGTTCTTCTTCTTTTTCTGTAGTGCGCCCTTCAGGGCAAGTTTTTCGACCGACAGACGAGGTAGGTAGGGGAGGAGCAGTGTCCAGCTCGAGCGGTCCTCAGCACCGCGTATATGCATTAGCTGGTAGGCAGGATCGTGAGTCATCTCCTGATGTTGTCACAGGTATATTATCAGTTTCCTCCCATGATGTTTATGCACTGATTGATCCAGGTTCCACTTTATCATATGTTACACCATTTGTTGCTGGCAAGTTTGGGGTAGAGCCTGAGTTGATCAAACCTTTCGAGGTGTCCACGCCAGTCGGTGATCCGGTTATAGCTAGGCGAGTATACCGGGATTGTGTTGTTATAGTTTATGATCGCCACACTGTAGCAGATTTGATTGAGCTAGATATGATTGATTTCGACGTTATTATGGGAATGGATTGGTTGGCTTCCTGTTATGCTAATGTTGATTGCAGAACAAAGATAGTTCGATTTCAGTTTCCCGACGAGCCAGTCCTAGAGTGGAAGGGTAATGCTGTTTCGCCGAGGGGCTGGTTTATTTCCTACCTTAAGGCAGAGAAGATGATCAGAAAAGGGTATATTTTTCACCTAGTTCGAGTTCAAGATGTGCAAGCAGAGTCGCCGACTTTCGACCGTCCGTCCGTGGTTAATGAGTTCCGAGGTGTTTCCGTATGAGCTTCTAGGCATTCCCCCGCAGAGAGAGAGAGATCGATTTTGCTATTGACCTATTGCCAGACACTCAGCCAATATCTATTCCTCCTTATAGGATGGCACCTGCGGAGTTGAAGGAATTGAAGGAGCAATTGAAAGATTTGCTCGAGAAGGGCTTTATTAGGCCTAGTACATCGCCGTGGGGAGCCCCAGTGTTATTTGTAAGAAAGAAGGATGGCTCTTTGCGAATGTGTATTGATTATAGGCAATTGAATAAAGTGACTGTAAAGAATAAGTATCCGCTCCCGAGGATTGATGATTTATTTGATCAGTTGCAAGGCGCCAAGTATTTCTCGAAGATAGACTTAAGGTCAGGATACCACCAGGTTAGGGTGAAGGAAGAAGACATTCCAAAGACAGCATTTCGGACTAGATATGGCCACTATGAGTTCCGTGTTATGTCGTTCGGGCTAACTAATGCCCCAACCGTATTCATGGATTTGATAAATCGTGTATTCAGACCCTTCCTAGATTTGTTCATGATTGTGTTCATAGATGATATTCTAGTTTATTCGCCGTCAGAGGCCGATCATCCAGAACATCTGCGGACAGTGCTTGGGATTCTTCGAGGTAAAGAGTGGTATGCCAAGTTTTCTAAGTGTGAGTTCGGTTGAACTCGTGGCTTTTTCCGGGTCACATTATTTCGAGAAGGCGTTAGAGTGGATGCCCAAAGATTGAGGCTGAAGAATTGGCCAAGGCCCACGGACCAACGGAGATACGTAGTTTCTTGGGCTTGGCAGTTACTATAGAAGGTTTGTAGAAGGATTTTCCTCTCTTTCACCCCCATTGACCAAATTGACTCGTAAATCGCTTAAGTTCCAATGGACGATGCTTGTGAGCGTAGTTTTCGACGTTGAAGGATAAGCTAACTTCGCAAAGACTAGTTTTGACTCTTCCGGAAGCAGATGGCTATGTGGTATATTGTGATGCTTCGGTGTTGGATTGGGCTATTGATTGAAACACGGTAAGGTTGTCGCCTATGCTTCTAGGCTTGAAGAAGCACGAGAAGAATTATCCAACCCACGATCTTGAGTTGGCGCGTGATTCATGCCTTGAAGATATGGAGGCACTACTTGTACGGTGTCCATGTTGATATCTATACTGATCATAAAAGCCTCCAGTACATCTTTACGCAGAAGGATTTGAACTTGCGTCAGAGGCGATGGTTAGAGAGGTTAAAAGATTATGATGTGGATATTCTATATCATCCCGGAAGGCTAATGTGGTAGCCGATGCCCTCAGTCGTAAATCTATGGGTAGCTTGTCTCACGTATCGCCGCAGAAGAAGAGAAATGGTCCGTGAGGTTCATCGATTGGCTAGCCTCAGAGTTCGATTGCTAGACTCAGGTGATGCAGGAGTTACTGTTCAAGACACAGCGGTATCATCCTTGGTAGTTGAGATAAAGGAGCGTCAGTACGAGGATCCTGTTCTAGTTCATTACCGAGATACAGAACCTCAGAAAGAAAAGACACCCTTTGTGATCACAGGTGATGGGGTACTCAGATATCGAGGTAGATTGTGTGTCCCTAGTGTTGCAGGACTCCGTCAGCAGATTATGGGAGAGGCACATTACTCCCGCTATTCTATTCATCCAGGCTCAACAAAGATGTACCATGATCTCAAGGAAGTTTATTGGTGGGATGGTATGAAAAGAGATATAGCAGAATTTGTCGCTCAGTGTCCAAATTGTCAGCAAGTCAAAATAGAGCACCAGAAGCCCGGAGGTCTATTGTAGGCTATGGAGATTCCGACATGGAAGTGGGAGGTAATTAATATGGACTTTATTACAGGGTTACCCCGTACTCAGCGGAAGTGTGATTCGATATGGGTCATAGTTGATAGGCTCACAAAGTCAGCTCATTTTCTGCCTGTCAGAACTACTTATGCAGCCGAGGATTATGCGAGGCTTTATCTTAGGGAGATTGTACGACTCCATGGTATTCCTTCCGCCATCATTTCAGATAGGGGAGCACAGTTCACAGCCAGATTCTGGAAGTCTTTCCAGCAGGGATTGGGGACTCAGGTGAGTCTTAGCACCGCATTCCACCCGCAGACGGATGGGCAAGCAGAGCGTACTATACAGACCCTTGAGGATATGCTTAGAGCTTGTGTGCTTGACTTTCAGGGCAATTGGGAGGATCATTTGCCTCTTATCGAGTTCGCATATAACAACAGTTACCATTCCAGTATTCAAATGGCTCCTTATGAGGCCTTATATGGGCGGAGGTGTAGATCGCCCATAGGATGGTTTGATATTGGGGGAAATCAGTTGCTAGGCCCATACCTAATTCAGCAAGTAAGCGGTTGATAAGGTGAAAGTGATTAGAGAGAGGTTGCTAACAACTCAAAGCCAAAAAATTCTATGCAGATAATCGGTGACGTAAGCTAGAGTTCAAGATGGGCGACTGGGTGTTCCTGAAAGTTTCGCCTATGAAGGGAGTGATGAGGTTTGGTAAGAAGGGTAAGTTGAGCCCTCGATATATTGGGCCATATAAGATCATTCGTATAGTGGGTACAGTGGCATATGAGCTAGAATTGCCTTCGGAGTTAGAATCGGTACATCCAGTATTTCATGTATCAATGCTTCGTAAGTGTATCGGAGATCCTTCAAGAGTTGTACCGGTGAATGATATCCAGGTGACAGAGCAGTTATCGTACGAAGAGGTTCCGGTGGCTATATTGGACAGGCAGGTCCGTCGGTTGCGAACCAAAGATGTAGCCTCCGTTAAAGTCTTGTGGAAGAATAAGAATGTTGAAGAAATGACTTGGGAAGCGGAAGAAGCGATGAAGATTAAGTACCCGCATTTGTTCCCAGCAGTACAGGAGGTGCAGTCGGAGGCATCACTTTTCTCAGGTATTATTTCATTTCAGTTATCGTGATTGGTCGTGTGAGGCCATAGTATTGTATGTTATAATATGTGTCCCTGTGAGGCATTATTTTGGGTTGTTGCGTGCAGGACGGATTGGTATAAGTACAGGGAAAACTCTGTCAAAATTTTTATAACTCCGATTGTTCGAACATTCGAGGACGAATGTTCCTAAAGGGGAAAGAATGTTACACCCCTCATTTTCGTAGTGGTAGAACTTATGATTTCCTAGTTGGGTATGCCTTGGGAATTGAGACCCGAGCCCGAGTTTTGGAGATAGAAAGTGTCCTACCCCGTGTGCAATGGTACCAAAAGCAATTCCTGGTGATTTACGTGGTTAGAAGTTGAACGAATCGAATCGACGCGATCTGAACCGAATTGGAAAAGTCTGCACACCGGTCCAAGATCGACGGGTCGTCGAACCCGTCGACGGGCCGTCGTTGTGCGGCGTTGACGGGGGTTCCGCACCCCCGCACCGTAGCGCGGTCGACGAGCACGTCGACGGACCGTCGACACGTCGACGGGTCGTCGACCCGCTCGTCGAACCGGACCACTGAAGCAGTTAATTCTCCGAGTATAAATACGTGGTCCACGACTTTATGTCTTATTTCTCTCATTCCCAGATCAGAAAACCCTAATATTTTGCTCTCCCAACATTTATGGCATAGTAGTGAAGATTTGACAAGACCCGGACCCCGTAAACCCGAGCTTGTGAAGAAGAAGGTTGTTTCTAGGGTTTCTCCAAGAATGGGAAGCTTAGGGAGTTGAAGTTAAAGTGATTCTTGGGATTCTTGACCCCTCAAGGTATGTAAATGATTTCTACTCTTGTATTTAAGTTAGTTTCTAAGAGTTTTGGTGGTCACCGAAGAGAAGATAGCTATGAAAGTGATAAGTCAATGAAAGGTTAAATAGTGCTTTTGGGGTTATGTCAAGAGATGATTGAGGGATGTGTTTGGGTATATTTTGTTATGAGAGTGTTGCCATTAATGTTATCCTTGATATTGTAGTTGAGATTGGATGGAATTAGGAGTTGAGGGTTTTCTACACGTTTTCAAAGGGATATGTTGTCCATAGTTGTTAAGCTCTTTTGTAATCATGATGATTAGTGAGTAAGGTGAATAGCCTAATTAAGGCCTATGTTATCTTAATTGTAGACTTACGAGTTCAAGGAATAAGAGTTGGACGATTGAATATATCTCCAGGTATGTTAAGGTTATTCCTTCTTTTTTTTTGGCATGATCCTATGATATGAACCGATAAACGAGTAAGAGAGTTTCCATATTACTCTATTCTTATAAGTACTAAGAGAAATACAGTTTTGATGTTCCCGTACCCCGGCTATGGTATTTTCCCCATATATCGGACCTTGTGATTTCTTGTCCTAGTAGTATGAGTCCAGTAAGGCCCATGAGAGGCAAACTATCATTTTATTGTTTTAGAATCCTTCGTTCGCGTTCTACTTGTACTATGCATTCACTTTCAGTTCTCAGGGGTACAGTGAAAGGCACACTTGACAGGGGGTGAGGGTGTGACCTGTGATATTACGTTTTATATGTGAAAGGCACGCTTGACAGGGGGTGAAGGTGTGGCCTATGAGTGGTCCATGAGTGGCCTATGATGTTGGAGTATATACATGAGAAAGGCACACTTGACAGGGGGTGAAGGTGTGGCCTGTGATGTGACAATGAGGTGTGTACCTACTATATATATATATATATATATATATATATATATATATATATATATATATATGTATATATATATATATATATGTGTGCATGTCCATTTCCCGACATACGGATTCGGCTAGATGCGATAACGGATACTAGTTCATACGTATTTATGCGTATAGTCATTTCGGCTTATGAGTTCGCATCTTATTCATGATTTCTATACATATATACATGTTGTCTTTATGCCTTACATATTCGGACATTATCCGTACCGACTCCCCGTTGCTCGAGGCCGCGTTCATGCCCGTAGGTACGGGTAGACAAGGAGGTGGTCCGGCCGTAGGACCCTTATCCAAGAGATCGTGCACTCCATTCGATCCGGAGTTGCAATCTATTTTGGTAGGCCATTCTTTTGAGATGCATATAGATGGGTACGACGGGGCCCTGTCCCGTCCTTTCTACAGCTTTATTCCAGTAGAGGTTTGTAGACAGTTGTATGCAGTAGTCAGACGATGTAGCCTTATCGACTTATATTCTTTTGTGTACAGTATATATATATATATATATATATATATAGGCCCTGGCTCCCGCTGCGTTCCGCATGTTGTGTATATATATATGCAGATTGTACAGAGTCCGGATGTTTCCTCTTTATGAGATTAGTTTGTGCCAATTATGGGCTATTGATGTTCAGTATGTTTCAGATAAGTGCTTAGGGGTGTTTAGTCGCTAGAGGTCAGACTCCCGACACGGCTCATCGGTTTGGGTCGTGACAACGATAATAAATGCGGGCTGTGCGTCCACCAATATGAGGGAGTGGTACCGGTTCCTTATGTAACGAGCAAGTACGAGAAACAAAGATATTACCGTGGAAAACTCCTTGCCAAGGGATTAAAAACCACGACCTATACTAGTAGGATTTCAACTCCACTTACGAGCAACTTTAGGTTACAACTCTATCGTAAGCTAGGAACTAACTCCCATAATCCCTCACCCTTACAATAACGTTTATGTGTCACGACCCAATTTGCCTAAGTCTTACGGGCACTTACCTTTCCCACCTCGGTAAGCGAACCCTCAAGCCAACGATAATAAAGACGTAAATAGATAAATCAAATAAGAGGAAGAGAATAAATCACGTTTGTCTGACGGAAGTGTGGAAACAAAGAAATACACCCAGGGTCTGGTCTAATCCATACAGCAAGCATTTAACTAGAACTATACAAGTCTGGAAATATAATAATACATCAAGTCTGTATATGTCTCAGAATAGAAAGGTAAGACAAAAATAAGAGGAGTCTTCAGAGTAGCGAACATCTCGTGCTCACCTTGTATGGTCTCAAGCTATACTATGGTGACTATCGGCTACGGAGACGAAAAGAAGATCCAACTCCGGAACTTTGCATTCATAAAAGAATGTAGCAAGTGCGGAGGTTATAAAAACCATAGTACCGGTAGGTATTATAGGGCCGACTAAGTATAGCTAACATGATTCGGACAATAAAACAAAATAAACGTATAAATCAACAAGTATAAGTCAAACATATCGGCACTAAGTAAACGTCATCACCTAGGTTGAAGCATCCAAGTCTCAATATATCCAATCTGAAACCAACAACGCAAGTAAAACACCAGATCATCACAATATAAGCCATAATGCAATGCAATGCAATGATGCAAGAATGCAAATACAATGCAATGCAATGTTGTGTACACATATACTCCGGACGGAAGTATCGACATCCCGGTAGCAAAACCCATAGGGGACCCGCGAAGTCCATGTACCTCACTCAATCCACATTTTTGGGACAACTATCGGATATCGAACTCTCACATCACTCGCACACAATCCACGATTCCGGGACAACCATCGGTACCGGACTTCTCACATCACTCTCACGAACCGACCCTTATTATCACGATTTATGCCTTACAAGCGAAGTATCATGTCACGCCCCCAATTTCGAAGTGACGTGATCGGCTACGAAGCCAAACTAGGCCCAAGCGAACCACTCTAAATCTGAAATTCTGGGAAGTGACCCCCCAACTTAAACTGGTAATGTCTAATCTGAAGATATATGAAAATACTGATTGTCTCATCTGAACTGGACGCACACCCAAAATATATATATAACTGAGCAAGCCGAGGGGGCTGCTTTAATCGTATAAAACCAACAGCATCCAACAGACATATACAAGCCGACAAGGCTATCACACTGACATACTATGTACAGGACTCGTCTACAAGCCTCTAGGGATATGTGTGGGCTTATGTACCATACAATACGGGAATCAAAAAGTAAAATTCCAAAAGACACGGAAACTTCGAACGAAGGGAGCTCACCGATCGGTGATATATGATTACGCCTGCTCGGAGGTCTATCGGCCGTCGATCGTGGTACTGGAAGCACGAATACAGCGCCCCCAGACAAAGGGGCGTCAGTACGAATAATGTACTGAATATGTAAGGCAAAGTAACAGCTGAATTAAAGTAACAAGCCATACTCTGGATATTTCAAGAAACATCTGGAAGTACTCTACCAAGGTTGCCTTGCATCTGAGGCAAGATAACACAACTCTATAGATATAACTCCGTGACCCGAGGGTCAGACATAGATAACTCCATGACTCATAGGCCATGTATAATCAACTCCATGACCCGTAGGTCAGGTAATAAGTCCATGACCCGCAGGCCAGGTAATAACTCCATGGCTCATAGGCCAAGTAATAACTCCGTGGCTCATAGGCTAGGTAATAACTCCGTGGCTCATAGGCGAAGTAATATAAAATGTAAATATATGTATATCGAGCATGTACTGAAAAGTACCAACTCTGTAACATGTCTCTTCTATCTCTCTATGAACTCCAGGACATAGGAAGGGGATGTGGCCCCTCAGAAAGAATAACATAACACTCGGAAAGTAGACAATAATATGACAAGTCTACTTGGACAAATCTCGAGTCATAAGTTTTATTGCGCTCTTACCATATATGGAAACATGCCAAGAAAAGAAGGAACAGCCTTAACATACCTTTTCGGTCTTCTATTAATTAACGTTTATTCCCCCGAGCTTGTAAATCTACATTCAAGAGAAATCATACTACCGTTAGGCTTATTGTCATATGCCTATCTCAAGTCTTTAAATCAAACTACATTAGAATCTGTCAAAATTCGAGTAGCATCTCCCCTGTTTATATCCCTAGCCCGAAATCACAATACCAACAACCAACACAACAACAACAACAACAACGCCAATAACAACACCATCAATACCAAAGTATTCCATAAAACATCCCACACGATGTTTATTCAATTTTCTCAACCAACAAATTTGGTATACGATCATTTAGTAGTTCTACCTTGGTAAATACGACTAAATCAATATCAAGAAAGGAAGATTCATACCTTACCTCCGCTAGAATCGCAATATCTTCACTTTTTACCTTGAATTCAAACCAAGACTTGCTGTAATACGATTTTATAATCGCAACTATACGTTTCTGGACCAGAATCCGGGGATTATACTTGATTTGGGCTAAAATTTGATGAATGGAAGTTAGAGGAAAGTTTCAGAACATTTGGGAAGTTTGGAGAAGTGTTTGGAGGAAAAATGAGGGGGTAAGCCCCCTTTTATTAAGTTCTAGAGTCGGGTTGCACCGACATAGAAATTGCTCGTATGATTCGCACTGAGTTGCTACCTGGCCTTCTGCGCGTTCGCGCCACTCCCAGGTGTGTTCGCGCAGGGTTATTCCTTGCCCTAGCAGTCTGTCTTAAAATGCTCATAACGCTTGATTTCGATGTTGGATTGATGCGCGGTTTGTTGCGTTGGAAACTATACTTCATGAACTTTAATTTAGGCTTTTGCTTTACCTCAAAACTCCTCATATACTAAAAGATATTCTTTCTCCAAGTAAGACCAAACTTGCCCCTCATATTTTCTCCAAAGTCCAACAAGGTTAATTTCCTTGATACACTTGCCTTCCAACCTTTCCGTAGCTTATTATATGAAATTAAACCCTCATAATCATAAGATAGGCGCATATAATCTCATATATCCTAGAAGGTACTCCATTATCCACAATTACACAGCTAACACCAAACGGATCTTAACGTATAAAACTACGAGGTGTAACATTCCTCCCCACTTAGAAACATTCGTCCTCGAATGTTAAACTCTTAGGACTTTTACGAAAATTTTGCCAGAGTTTCCCCTATAATTGTACCACTACCATCCTGTCACAACAACTCAAAGTATACGGTGCCTCACAGGGCTACAACAGCAATGACAATAATGGCCCCACACGACCAAGGAACTATGAGAAGGAAAACGTTACGCACCTGAAGACAATGACGTTTCTGCTGAACTACTTCTGGGAGTGGAAACAAATGTGGATACCTAGACTTCATATCTTCCTCAACCTCCCAAGTCATTTCTTCCGTATTATTATCCCTTCAAAGAACTTTCACTGAGGCTACATCTTTAGTTCTTAGTCTCCGAACTTGTCTATCCAGGATTGCAATGGGAACCTCTTCATAAGATAGTTGCACGATAACCTGAACATCATCGATGGGCACAACTCTCGAAGGATCTCTGACACACTTACGGAGCATGGATATATGAAAAACTGGGTGTACAGACTCTAAGTTGGAAGGTAGATCCAACTCACAAGCTACCTTGCCCACTCTACGAATAATTCTATAAGGCCCAATATATCGAGGGCTAAGCTTACCCTTCTGTCACGACCCAACCCCGTAGGCCGTGACTAGTGCCCGAGCTGGGCACCCAAACACACTCACCAAATCCGAATCATAGACAGATAGCTTATGCGTATACAAGTATCGGTATCTTAAATTATCTCAAAGCTCAAACACATCTCAAACACAACCATATATATATCGAGAAGCGAGCAAGGCTATCAAATGGCGCAACGGCCCAAAACATGTACAAATGCAAGCGCGACAAGCCGCCACAACGAATGGGATCGCCCGAACATATAACATACAAACACACACGTACGAATAGGCACAACCCACATACATGTCCACGGACCTCTGAACGGACAAACGAGAATCATATGACGGGACGGGACCCCGCCGTACCCCCGAACAAACGAATATATATATGCGGCGAACGGATATATATACCAAAATGTAGGCTCCCGGAATAAGGGGAGCACTCCAACGACGAGAAAGGGTGTCCTAGGCGGCGGATCACCGAGCGTGCGTACGACACACGGGCATGAAACGCAGCCCCCGAAGAAAGGGGGTCAGTACGAAATATGTACTGAGTATGCAAAGCAGAAGATATAGTAAACAAATCTGAATCATAATCGAACCGAAGTACAGAAAGTAAATGCATTTCCAAAATATCAAAATGTTTACTTTCAAAATACAAATCATGCATAGGGCTCAGAAAATATGGTCGCCCGCCCGTCGATGGCGCCATAACACAGCATAACACCAGAAAGTTTCAAATCTCCGTATCCCGAGTCACACATCGTAACACGGCTTAACGCCATACACGCGCCTTAACACCAAATATAAGCGGAACCGGCCCAAGCGAGGGCTCGGTGAACCATAACACGCATAACACGAAGTATAACAAAGTGCGCGCGACAACGAACCGGCCGGGACTCGGCGAAAGATACAACGAGAATGCATGAAACGAGTCGTGAGTGACCATATGTATAAAATCATTATCATAGACTCAAACGATAAGTAGAATGACCATACTTGGAAATTGGAATAGTAGCCAAACCAAATTATTTCAAATGTCATCAGGATTACAAAAAGAAGAGTCGCGGGACCCACAGACGGGTGTTGACTCGAAAATGACCGCCTATGGAAAACATACTCATCATACACCATACAATCCCTACGATCATATCGAGGCAATCCGAGCCTTTACGTAGAAAGTTACGGTCGTTCGTAGTTACGAAATTCTTTAAAGACGAAACTTTTTATGCAACATTTGAAAATCAAATATTCCAAAGACATAAGGGCCAATATTTCATCATATCAAGCGTACGAATTCCAAGAAACAAATAAGAGTCACACACGTATGCTCGGATTGCGAGAATAGAGTTTCCTCGAGGCTCGTGTCATAGCCTATTTGTAACTAAGGCATGCCAAAAGCGAGAAAGGATTGAGCTTTACATACCTCGTCGACTCTGGCTAATCCAACTCAAGCTAATGCCAACCTATGTCTCGGGCTCCCCAAGGTCTACACAACGTCAACGGATATCAAATATTAGCTATAGACGTTTGGGCATTTAATTCCAAATTAGCACTTAATTCTACAGAAATTTGGGCAGCATTTCCCCTGTAAATAGACCAACCCCGAGAATTTAACTCGGCCAAATCAACAACAACAACACCAACAACCAACCTAGCAACATTAATAATCAATCCAAAAAGCAATATAACATTAGTAACCCTCTTTTACATCATTCAACAACATTCACTACATTCGATTCAACGGCTTACCTTCAAGCCAACATCAATGCTTATACATTCAAATACTAGTCCGAACTCATACCAACAATATTCAAAGACATTTTAAACAATTCATACAACATTTCAAACATCCCAAACAACATCCCAACTTACCCGAATTTTGCCCCAAACCCGAGAACACAACTATAACCCATTCCTCACTTCCAAATCATGATTTGCACCAACAATCCACACTCTAACAATGTCATTCTCATAAATACAAAAATTACATTAAATGCACATGATTCTCCAAATCAGCCCATACAATTACAACATCAATCTTGAGTCATTAAACTCTCATTTCCAACATAGAATTCACAACGACAACAACCAAAACACTAATTAGAATTGATCCATTCATTGTCATATAATATGACCCATTTTCGGCCAACATTACACATACACATATTGGTGATTCTCATCCATTTCTTCACTCTACAACAATCAAAACATGCTAACTAGACTTTAACTCATTACTTCAACACAACACAACACACACACCTACACGGCCATACACTACACACACGGCCTCAACTCCAACATGCCATATTTCATGAATTTCCTCCATTTTAACATACTACAACATGCATACATCATCCATAACACATAAAAACAAGATTAAATCTTACCTTGTTCCTTCAACTTCACAACTAGCTAGGGTTAGCTAGGATGAAAACTAGCGGTTTGTTTGCTCTAACAACACTTCCACGTTAACTAGGGACCTCCAATTAGTGGATTTGCACCAAGGAAATATTTTTGTGATGGCTAATTTTGGACTTGGTTTTTCAAGGTCTTGGCCGAGAGGGTGATATTGTTGTTCTTCAACTTCTTGATTTTTTTCTAAGTGTGGGAAATGGAAAAGATGACTACTTAGTCATCTTTTGTGCTTACTTATATGAGTTGAACAAGTGTCCTTGGCCCACACATGTGTTGGACCAATTAAATTTGTCCACAAAATGTGTGGGACCAATCTAAGTCCACAAGGTCAAAGGGCCAAATTTTGCATGATTTCCAACTTTCAATTATACCACTTTTGGTCCCAAATTTTCCTAAATGTTCCATGCCAACAAATTCATGAACAACTTATGTCTTAAAATAAAATCGAAGGGCAAAAATCCCGACTTTGCATCCCGGAATGGTTTTGTCCCTAACTTATCATAGTTAAATCGGATTGTCCCAATGTACAAAATACGGGATATAACATCCTCCCCCCCTTTAGAACATTCGTCCTCGAATGTTAGATTAACCTTACGGGATCTTATAAGCACTCGGGGGAGTTTCTTTTACAACCATCCTAGCAATTCATTTATCAAACAACATAGTCAAGTAAGGGATTTAGATTACCTGTAGGCACTGAAAACAAGTGAGGATACTTCTTCTTCATCTGCTCCTCAGCTTCCCAGGTCATTTCTTCCCGATTATTGTTTCGCCATAATACTTTAACAGAAGCTACATCTTTATTCCGCAACTTTCTTACCTCGACGATCCAATATGGCTATAGGTCGCTCTTCGTACGATAGCTCTCTTCCGTGACTCCGGATATCATCTACGGGAAATACTGCGGAAGGGTCACCAATACATTTACAAAGCATAGAAACGTGGAATACGGTGCATGCTCCCAAATCGGTGCGATCTAACTCATAGGCAACCTTGCCTATTTTACGGATGATGCGATAAGGCCCAATATATCTCGGATCGAGCTTTCCTTTCTTGCCGAATCTCATAACACCTTTCATAGGTGACACTTTAAGAATACCTAATCACCAATCCGAAACTCTAAATGTCGACGGCGATTATCCGCATATGATTTACGTCGACTCGGGTCGCTAATAACCTCTCCCGAATGAGTTTCACCTTATCAACTTCAACGGATCACCTACGGCCAATCAACTTAGTCTCGCCGCATCAAACCGACCAATCGGTGACCTGCATTTCACCATAAAGTGCCTCATATGGTGCCATACGAATGCGGAGTGGTAGCTTTATTATAAGCAAATTCAACAAGTGGCAAATGATCATCCCGGCTACCCCCGAAATCAATAACACGGAGCCCGCAACATATCTTCCGAATACGAATAGTACGCTCGGCCCGTCCGTCGACCGAGGATGGAATGCGTACTAAGACTCACGTGTCCCCAATCCTTCCCGAAATGATCTCCGAAATTGGGCGCGTGAACGGGCACCTCCGTCGGAGAGATAATAGATAGGGAACTCCGTGAAGTCTCACAATATCCTTAATATATAACCTGGCATAATCCTCAGCTGAATACGTAGTCCGGACTGGGAGGAAATGGGCTGATTTCGTCAGTCTATCAACAATAACCCATATGGAATCATACCTCCGTGGAGTGCGAGGTAAGCCTATAATAAATTCCATATTAATGATTTTCCACTTTCACGACGGTATCTCCATCTCCTGTAATAATCCACCGGGCTTCTGATGCTCGATCTTAACTGCCGAATTCGGGCCGAGCGACGAACTCGCTATATCTCTTTTCATACCATCCCACCGATAAGCATACGAGATCATGATACATCTTCGTCGACCCAGGTGAAGAGAATAGCGGGCATAATGTGCCTCGCCCATAACCTCGTCGCCGCGCAGCCCTGCAACATCAGGTACACATAATCTGCCCCTGTGTAATAGCACTCCCTCAGGTGTAATCTCGAACGGGGTCTTTTCCTTCTCAAGGGCTGCGTCTCTGTACTGTGCCAGAATAGGATCCTCATACTGACGCCGCTTAATCTCCTCCGTAATAGAGGATTCAGCAATTCCTCGAACAGAAACCCCAATATCTCCAGAATCAGCCAAGCGAACTCCAAGACTAGCTAGCTGACGGATCTCGCGAACCATTTCTTTCCTCTCTGATGGCACGTCCACTAGACTTCCCATAGACTTACGGCTGAGTGAATCTGCCACAACATTAGCTTTCCCAGGATGGTATAGAATATCAACATCATAATCTTTCGGCAACTCTAACCACCTCCTCTCGCCGCAAGTTCGGCTCTTTTTTTTAAAGATGTACTGGAGGCTCTTGTGATTTGTATAAATATCAACGTGAACACTATATAGATAATGTCTCCACATCTTCAAAGCATGAATTACCGCGGCCAGCTCCAGATCGTGGGTAGGATAATTTCTCTCGTGCTTTCTGAGCTGCCGGGAAGCATAAGCTATAACTCTGCCGTGCTGCATCAACACACACCCCAAACCAATACCAGAGGCATCACAATAAATCACATAGCCGTCCGGTCCCTCAGGAAGGGTCAGAACCGGAGCCGTAGTCAACTTCTCTTTTAGCAACTAGAAGTTGCGTTCCTGGCATCGACTCCACCGGAACTTAGCTCCTCTAAGTCGGCCTTGTTAAAAGGCGGCGAAATCGAAGCAAACTTCTCTACGAATCTCACTGTAATAACCGGCCAATCCCGGAAAGCTACGCACCTCCGTAGTGTCGTGAGTCTAGGCCAATTCTTTACGGCCTCAATCTTACGGGTATCCACTCGGATGCCATCGGCTCCAATAATATGCCCCGGGAATGCCACCGAAGTCGCGAATTCACATTTAGAAATTTTAGCATACAATTTTAAGTGTAGGAGTACGCCAAGTACCGTCCTCAAATGATCCGTGCGTTCCTTTCGATCGTGAATAAACCGGGATGTCATCAATAAATACAATCACGAACATATCTAAGAACGGTCTAAATACCCGATTCATCGGAGTCCATAAATACGGTTGGAGCATTAGTCGGCCCCAAAAGACATCACTCGAATTCATAATGCCCATATCGGGTCTCGAATGCTTTGTCTTAGAATATCGACCTCTCGTACCGGTACATTGATAGCTCGACCGCAGTCTATCTTCGAGAAACACACAGCACCTAACCGATCAAACAAATCATCAATCCCGGGGGGGGTATTTATTCTTGATGGTTACCTTATTCAAATTTTATAATCAATGCACATCCGCGAGCGATCCATCCTTCTTTCTCACAAACAATACGGCGCTCCCCGGGGTGATGTCTTGGGCCTAATAAAGCCTTCTCTAATAAATCTCTCCGTTCTTTCAATTCCTTCAATTCTCATGGTGCCATTCGTACGGAGGAATAGATATAGGGCGTAGTATGCGCGACGGATCAATAGCGAACTCTATCTCCCGCTCAGGGGGAAGACCTGGAAGCTCATCTGGGAATACATCTAGAAACTCATTAACCACTGGGACTAACTGAAGAGTCGGTGCCTCTGCTTCTAAATCATGAACACGAACCAGATGATAAGTATAGCCCTTTCTGATCATTTTTCTTGCCTTGTGGTATGAAATAAACTTACCCCTCGGCGATGCTGTATTATCTGCCCACTCTATAACTGGATCCCCTGGAAATTGGAAACGGACTATCTTCTTTTGACAGTCAACATTAGCATAACAAGAAGCTAGCCAATCCATACCCATAATAACATCGAACTCGATCATATCTAACTCTACCGTATCTACCTTAGTGCGGCGGCCATAGATAATTACCGAACAGTCTCTATAAACCCGCCTAGCTATAACGTAATCCCTACCGGTGTAGCTACCTCAAAAGGCTCTATCGGTTCGATTCAATCCCAATTTTATTAGCAACAAGGGAGAAATATATGATAAAGTAGAACCGGATCAATCGGTGCATATACATCTCGAGAGAAGACCGAATATACCTCAGTAACAACATTAGGCGACGCCTCCGGTCTGTCGGCCGGCCAAGGCATAAATGCGGTTCGAAGGACCGCTAGAGCCGAGAACTCCGCACGACCTCTGCCGCGACCGCCGGTGGCGGCATACCTCGCCCCGCGGGCGCATAGCGACCGAGGATGAAGATGAACCCCGCCGGCCGACCCGGTAGGCTGGGCTGCTCGCCGCACCACCCCTAACCGGGCACCTCTCATCGGTGGCCCCGACGGCCACAAGTAAAACACGCACGGGTGGCACGAAAACACTCTCCCGAGTGCGCCTCCCACAAGGGGGAACACGGAGGTCCGGGTGGCCTCATCTCGACTACCGGAACCTCTCGTCCAACCGTAAGCTCGAAACCCCGGAGCTACGGCCGCCTCTCGAATATCCCGCACCCTCCGATCTCTGCCGGCGAACCGTGTGTGCCCCGTCGGGCTGGGAGGATATCCGCTTTCGCTCGCCGAGGCCGCTCGCCTCGAAAATCCCCGGAATACCCGGCGGATCTAGCCTGCTTGGCCGGCCCCTATCATAATCTCTATCGGCCGACGCCCTCTCGCCGGTCCTCCATACCCCGGGCGTGGGCACGTACACCGGCAATATCCATACCGTCCGGGCCGCCAAAGACCAAACAACTATCGACCAAATAGCGATCTAGTCCCATCACATACCGGGCATCCGGTCGGTCATATCGGCTACATAAGCGACGCATATCCGGCCGCCGAATCGAACTCCAAACCGTACTCTCGGACGATCCTTCCCTCTCGTCTCAACAGCGCAACCGTCTCACTACGGCTCGCCGTAGCTCGGAGGCGAAAATGGGCCAAAAAGGCCTCGAAGAACTCGCCCCATACCGTACGGAGGGCACCCTCACCCTCCGGACAATACCCCCGGGACTCGTACCACTTGTGGCTATATCCCGCAACGATATGATGCCATCTCAACGTACTCGATCTCGGTCGCCTTAATCAACCGTAATGTACGCGGATCCTGTCCGATAAACTCCCGAGGTCCTTCGCGGGCTTTGACCCGAAAAACTCGGCGGATTACATGTCGAAACTCACGGCCCCTCGAACGTCACGTCGGTGCCGCACCGTCTCGATCACCCCCTACCCGTACCCGTGGGCTTGCCCCCGCTACCAATCGGGTCAATAATCCGGATCGCCCCTCGCACGGCCCCATCCTCCGCCCCCGGGCCGGGGAGGGAGGCTCGGCACTCGAACCTCGGGAGCCGGGGGTGGAGCCGCCCCCCGGACTGCCGTCGCTCCAAGCCCCTTCCGATGCGGTGGTGTAGCCGAACGGTTTCGGGGGCACAATCTGTGTACGGTGCTCGGACGGGCCCTAGTAACTCTCCGTAATGGCTGGTCTCACCAACACGCCGTAGACTTGCCCTTCGGGCAGCCGTGGCCTTCCTCGGAGGCATCGGCGAAAACATAACATTTCGTCGAGAAGAGTCATCCCGATAACACGGCTCTATCGCACGATCTAAGATCGTAAAGAAAGATAACATCCTAAATGTCCTGTGTAGCCTCCCGTTTATAGATGTGGTGCACAACACACCGATAAACAAGACTCTACTAGACACGGTCTGTAGACATTCCGAGGACGAACCGCTCTGATACCATTTCTGTCACGACCCAACCCCGTAGGTCGTGACTAGTGCCCGAGCTGGACACCCAAACACACTCACCAAATCTGAATCATAGACAGATAGCTTATGCGTATACAAATATCAGACGTTGTCTCAAATTATCTCAAACTGTCTCAAACACATCTCAAACACAACCATATATATATCAGAAGCCGGCAAGGCTATCAAATGGCGCAACGGCCCAAAACATGTACAAATGCAAGCCGACAAGGCTGCCACGGCGAATGGGATCGCCCAGAACATATAACATACAAACACACCTGTCAGAATAGGCACAACCCACATACATGTCCACGGACCTCTGGAGACGGACAAACGGGAATCATATGACGGGACGGGGCCCCGCCGTACCCCCGAACAAACGAATACATATGCGAGCGAACGGATATATACCAAAATGTGGGCTCACGAATAAGGGGAGCACTCCAAACGAAGGGTATCCTAGATCGGCGGATCACCGAATCGTGCGTCCGTACACCTCGCGGGCATGAAACGCGACCCCGAAGAAAGGGGTCGGTGGAAATATGTACTGAGTATGCAAAGCAGAAGATATAGTAAACAAATCTGAATCGTAATCGAACCGAAGTACAGAAAGTAAATGCATTTCCAAAATATAAAAATGTTTACTTTCAAAATACAAATCATGCATAGGGCTCAGAAAATATGGTCGCCCGCCCGTCGATGGCGCCATAACACAAGATAACACCGTAAAAGTTTCAAATCTCCGTATCCCCATCACACATCATAACACGGATAACGCCATACACGATAACACCAAATATAAGCGGAACCCGGCCCGCTAGCGAGGGGCTCGGTGAACCATAACACAAGATAACACCGGAGAATAACAAAGTGCGCACGACAACAGAACCGGCCGGGGACTCGGCGAAAGATACAACGTAAATGCACGAGCAGAGTCGTGAGTGACCATATGTATAAAATCATTATCATAGACTCAGATAAGTAGAATGACCATACTTGGAAATTGGAATAGTAGCCAAACCAAATTATTTCAAAAGTCATCAGGATTACAAAAAGAAGAGTCGCGGGACCCACAGAAGGGTGTTGACTCGAGCCGGGCCCGCCTATGGAAAACATACTCATCATACACCATACAATCCCCTACGATCATATCGAGGCAATCCGAGCCTTTCTGTGAAAGTTACGGTCGTTCGTAGTTACGGAATTCTTTAAAGACGAAACTTTTTATGCAACATTTGAAAATCAAATATTCCAAAGACATAAGGGCCAATATTTCATCATATCAAGCGTACGAATTCCAAGAAACAAATAAGAGTCACACACATGCTCGGATTGCGAGAATAGAGTTTCCTCGAGGCTCGTGTCATAGCCTATTTGTAACTAAGGCATGCCAAAAGCAGAAAGGATTGAGCTTTACATACCTCGTCAGCTCTCAAAGCTAATCCAACTCAAGCTAATGCCAACCTTTATGTCTCGGGCTCCCAAGGTCTACACAACGTCAACGGATATCAAATATTAGCTATAGACGTTTGGGCATTTAATTCCAAATTAGCACTTAATTCTACGTAAATTTGGGCGATTTCCCCTGTAAATAGACCAACCCCGAGAATTTAACTCGGCCAAATCAACAACAACAACACCAACAACCAACCTAGCAACATTAATAATCAATCCAAAAAGCAATATAACATTAGTAACCCTCTTTTACATCATTCAACAACATTCACTACATTCGATTCAACGGCTTACCTTCAAGCCAACATCAATGCTTATACATTCAAATACTAGTCCGAACTCATACCAACAATATTCAAAGACATTTTAAACAATTCATACAACATTTCAAACATCCCAAACAACATCCCAACTTACCCGAATTTTGCCCCAAACCCGAGAACACAACTATAACCCATTCTCACTTCCAAATCATGATTTGCACCAACAATCCACACACTCTAACAATGTCATTCTCATAAATACAAAAATTACATTAAATGCACATGATTCTCCAAATCAGCCCATACAATTACAACATCAATCTTGAGTCATTAAACTCTCATTTCCAACATAGAATTCACAACGACAACAACCAAAACACTAATTAGAATTGATCCATTCATTGTCATATAATATGACCCATTTTCGGCCAACATTACACATACACATATTGGTGATTCTCATCCATCTCTTCACTCTACAACAATCAAAACATGCTAACTAGACTTTAACTCATTACTTCAACACAACACAACACACACACCTACACGGCCATACACTACACACGGCCTCAACTCCAACATGCCATATTTCATGAATTTCCTCCATTTTAACATACTACAACATGCATACATCATCCATAACACATAAAAACAAGATTAAATCTTACCGTGTTCCTTCAACTTCACAACTAGCTAGGGTTAGCTAGGATGAAAACTAGCGGTTTGTTTGCTCCAACAACACTTCCACGTTAACTAGGGACCTCCAATTAGTGGATTTGCACCAAGGAAATATTTTTGTGATGGCTAATTTTGGACTTGGTTTTTCAAGGTCTTGGCCGAGAGGGTGATATTGTTGTTCTTCTCTTCTTGATTTTTTTTCTAAGCGTGGGAAATGGAAAAGATGACTACTTAGTCATCTTTTGTGCTTACATATATGAGTTCAACAAGTGTCCTTGGCCCACACATGTGTTGGACCAATTAAATTTGTCCACAAAATGTGTGGAACCAATCCAAGTCCACACGGCCAAAGGGCCAAATTTTGCATGATTTCCAACTTTCAATTATACCACTTTTGGTCCCAAATTTTCCTAAATGTTCCGTGCCAACAAATTCATGAACAACTTATGTCTTAAAATAAAATCGAAGGTCAAAAATCCCGACTTTGCATCCCGGAATGGTTTTATCCCTAACTTATCATAGTTAAACCGGATTGTCCCAATGTACAAAATACGGGATATAACACCTTCTTACCAAATCTCATAACGCCTTTCATCGGAGACACCTTCAGGAATACCCAGTCATTAACTTGGAACTCCAAGTCTCGTCGGCGATTATCCGCGTAAGACTTTTGTCGACTTTGGGCTGTTAATATCGATCTCGAATAAGCTTAACTTTATCCACCGCTTGCTGGATTAAGTCTGGCCCTACTAATTTCGTCTCTCCCACTTCAAACCATCCAATTGGTGATCTACAATTCCGCCCATATAAAGCTTCATACGGGGCCATCTGAATACTGGAGTGGTAGCCATTATTGTACGCAAACTCAATAAGAGGAAAGTGATCATCCCAATTACCTCCAAAATCTAGCACACGTGCCCTTAATATATCTTTCGAGGGTCCGAATAGTATGCTCGGCACATGTCCGTACGTACGGGGGTGAAATGCTGTGCCAAAATTCACTTGAGGCCCCAAACCCTCCTGAAAAGATCTCCAAAAATTAGCCGCAACTGCGTACCCCTATTAGAGATAATGGATACAGGAGCACCATGAAGTCGGACTATCTCCTTAACATAAAGCTTTGCATAATCCTCGACGGTGTAAGTAGTCCTGACAGGTAGAAAATACGTTGATTTTGTCAATCTATCAACAATTACCCATATAGAATTAAACTTACGCTGAGACCGGGGTAAGCCTGAGATGAAATCCATATTAACTACTTCCCACCTCCAAGTCGGGATCTCCAAAGCCTGTAATAATCCGTCGGGCTTCTGATGTTCAATCTTCACCTATTGACAGTTAGGACATTAGGACACAAACTCCGCTATATCTTTTTTCATTCCATCCCACCAATAAACCTCTTTAATATCGTAGTACATCTTCGTTGACCCAGGATGGATAGAATAGCGGGAGCAATGAGTCTCCGCCATAATCTTCTGACGTAACCCCGTAATATCGGGAACACAGAACCTACCTCGATACCTGAGGACTCCTTCTTCAGTAAGCCCGAATGGTGATTTCTTCTTTTGCGGAGTTGTACCCTTGTAATGGGTCAATGAAGGGTCTTCATATTGGCACCTTTTCACCTCGGCTAATAAGGACGATGTTGATGTAGTCTGAATAGTAACACTGGCCTCTCCTGAATCTATAACTCTGACCCCCAAATTGGCTAGCTGAAGAATCTCATGAGCCAGCTCCCTTTTTCCAGTCGCGGTATGCCAAACTACCCATAGATTTGCGGCTGAGGGCATCTGCAACCACATTTGCTTTCCCCGGGTAGCACAAAATATCAACATCATAATCTTTCAGCAATTCCAACCACCGCCTCTGCCGCAAGTTTAGCTCTTTTTGCTTGAAAATGTACTGAAGACTTTTATGAACTGTATAGATATCCACATGAACGCCATATAAGTAATGTCTCCAAATTACAAGCGCATGAATCATGACTGCTAACTCTATATCGTGAGTCGGATAGTTCTTCTCGTGCTTTCTGAGCTGTCTAGAAGCGTAAGTGATCACCTTGCCGAGCTGCATCAATACACAACCCAATCTGACTCCCGAAGCGTCACAATAGATAGCATAGCCATCGGATCCCTCTGGAAGTGCTAGAATTGGTGTTGAAGTTAACCTGTGCTTTAATTCTTGAAAACTCCGCTCGCAAGACTCCGTTCATTGGAACTTGGTAGCCTTCTGAGTCAACTTCATCAACGGGGCAGAAAGAGAAGAAAATCCCTCTACAAAACTTCTATAATACCCTGCTAAACCCGTAAAAACTACGAACTTCCATCGGCGTCGTAGGTCGAGGCCAAGTCTTCACAGCCTCTATCTACTGAGTATCCACTTTGATGCCTTCATTTGAAACAATATGCCCTAGAAAAGCCACAGAGTTTAGCCAAAATTCACATTTGGAGAATTTCGCGTACAACTTCTTGTTACAAGGACTAAGTACCGCACGCAAATGGTCCGTATGCTCGGTCTGCGATCTAGAATAAACCAGAATATCATCTATAAACACAATTCACCCACAAACTGATGGACAAGCTGAACGCACCATTCAGACCCTAGAAGATATGTTACGGGCATGTGTGCTAGATTTCAGAGGTAGCTAGGATGATCACTTGCCTCTTATTGAGTTTGCATACAACAACAGCTATCATTCCTGTATTCAGATGGCCCCGTATGAAGCTCTATATGGAAGAAAGTGGAAATCCCCAATTGGGCGGTTTGAAGTAGGAGAGACACAGCTAATAGGCCCGGAATTGATTCATCAAGAGGTGAAAAAGATCAAGGTTATCCGAGATCGATTATTGACAGCCCAAAGTCGCCAGAAATCTTATGCTGACAACCGTCAGCGAGACTTAGAATTTCAAATTGATGATTGGGTATTCCTGAAGGTATCACCGATGAAAGGTGTGATGAGATTTGGCAAGCGAGGGAAAATTAAGTCCTCGATACATTGGACCTTATAAGATTGTCCGCAAGAGAAGCGTAGCTGGCGAATCGGACTTA
>NW_026727804.1:0-28551 GCF_029784015.1 Lycium ferocissimum | reverse complement strand
GTGCACTCGGTCCCCCATATCCGCTACCATAGCCGGGGGCGCAACCGCTAGCGAGTCAAAACGGAGGCTATATTCCCGAGCACTCATATTTCCTGTCTGAGATTCAAGAACATATCAGCTCGGGCCCGTCGAACCTCTGGTGGCAGGTAATGTCGTAGAAATGCCTCGCGAACTCTTGCCGACCGGGGAGGCGCATTTGCTCCCCTCGAGGAGATCCAATTATTATACCAATGGACCGCTATATCCCGCAATCTATAGAGGTGATTTACCGACTCGATCTCCGAAGCATGTATTATCTTCAGTGTCCTCAGCATTTCATCTAAAAAGCTTTGCGGGTCCTCCTCTGGTTTCGATCCATAGAATTCTGGAGGATTTAGGGCGATAAAATCACGGCTCGCGCCGCCGCCCGTCCCCTTGGCTCGTATCTTGCCGCCGAGCTTGTGCGGCGACTAACCGGGTCGAATCGAATAGCTTCCGTTACCTGCTGGCCCGCGGCGGCTGGTACTGGTGCTGGAGCTCTATCCTGCTCCGCTGACACAGGAGAAGCAGGAGAAGCCTCGTTGTGAGACTCGCCCACCTCTGCCTCCGCTGGTGGCTCCTGTTCAACTCTTTTCCTAGCCACCCTCTTGCCCTTCCGGCCACCGTAGCCGTCGTCACCGGCATTACCGAAACCATAACGCAGATTAAGAAAGAATATAGAAACCGGTAAAATAGCTCTATCGCACGATCCGGAATGCAAAGAAGGTCATATTTCCTAAATGCCCCCCCGTGACCTCCCGTTTATAAGTATGGCGCGCTACACACCCATAAACGTGACTCTACCGGACACGGCTCGTAGACAAACCCTAGGACCGACCGCTCCGATACCACTTCGTCACGACCCAACTAGGGGCCGCGACGAGTACCCGATACTGTCACGGGCACCCCCTGTCATGTGTCTTGTTCTTATTACTAAGTGGGCCGTATGAACACTGGCACTTTTTTTTCTTTATAACACCGCCGATAATAGCATACATGTAAACGAGTAGTAGTATTCAACTGTACTGACATATCACACGGCGACAAAGACAACTAGGCTGTGAAACATCTGACTGTACATATCTGTCTACGAGCCTCTAAACAAAATACATGTAATTACAATTGGCTGACTTTGCGGAGTTCAAATGTATACATAAGAGTAGTACCCAAGACAAGAGTCTAACAACCGAGCGCCTCTCAATGTACGAAATGGAAAGCTCTAGAGTCGAGCCGTTGTTATATCCCGCATTTTGTGCGTCGGAATATTTCGAGATCGAGTAAATCGAAGAAAATAAGTTTTGACGAAAATTTGGGGAAAATGTCACCGAATTTTTAAGTCAACTATGGAGGCGCATATCTCATAGTATATGTGGAGTTTTAAGGTGTTTTAAAAGCCTAAAATGAAGTTCGTCGAGTCTAGTTTGTAATGCAACAAACCGTTCATTGATAGGACATCGGAGTAGAGAATTATAGACGTTACAATATGAACTTTCGACGCAAAACATTTTGTTATATCGCTACGCATACGCGCATAATCGCTAAATTACAAAAAAACGTTGGCGCTTTTTTAAAAGGGACAGAAACTTCATTTTATTTCAGCAAAAAAGTGTATTTCAGCAAGAAAGAAGAGAAAAAAAAAAGAAGAGAAATCTTGAAGCCTTCAACTTTGATTCAAAATTATAATTTGTTTGTATTCCTACTAAGTTCAAGATTCTCTACAAAGTGGTATAAATATCATGGCAAGAAAGAGCTTCTTTTGGCAAGTGGAAAAGTTGGAAAAGGGTAAGAATTTAATCTTCTTTTATATGTTATGTATGGTTGTGTATGTTGTGGTGTGTAGGAATGAGGGAAATTCATGAAAAATATGGACTATATGTTGAGGCCGTGTGGTTGTGGTATAGTATGGAAAGGGATGAATCAATTTTCTTAAGTATTTTGGTTGTTGTTACAATGGAATCTATGATGAGAAATGGAAGTTTGATAATTCTAGTTCAAGTTGTAGTTGTTGCAAAGTTGTTTTAGAAGTTAAAGTGAATTGAATATAGTGTTCTTGTGTTTATGGAAACTAATGTTGTTAGTGTGAATTGTTGTGATTTATGAAGTTGAAAGAAAGAAATATGTTGTCATTATTCTTGTTGAGTTTGGATAATTTTAGGTAGTGTGTTGGTTCGGCCGCTTGAAATGTCGAGCGGATTATTTGAAACATTCTTGACTATTGTTTGGAAGGTTTCGAATTGGTATTTGAATATGTGAACAATTATGAATTGAACATAAATGAGATGCCATGGAATTGTAAAAAAGAATTGGTGATGTTAGAATGCATTTGGGATTGAATATGGATATTGTAGGATGTGAAAATGAATGGAAAACATGAAAGTATAAATGTTGAAGTTGAGTTGTGAAAGTTGAAGGTTGGCCGTGTGTTGTGTGTGTTGTGTGGTGATAGTGATTTAATTGTATTTAACATGATTGTGTGTTGTTGAAATGTGTGGAGAATAAATGAAGTTCATGAAATCATGTATGGTGAAGTTGAATGTAGTAGGGGTTTTCGGTGGAACATGGTGAACCAAATTATATGTTGTATTTTGGTGGTTGTTTGTCATGGATTATGTGATGTAAATGAGAGTTTAATGTGTCAAGTTGGTGTTGTACTTGTTGGTGGGCTGATTTAGAATCTTAAGAAATTTTAATATAGTTTCATGAATTTGTGGAAGATAATGTTGTCCATGTGTGAATTGTTGAATTGTTGTTGAAGATTTGGCCGAGTTAAATTTCTCGGGCGTCCAAGTTATAGGGGAAGTCGCCCAAAATTCGTAGAAAAAAGCAATGGTTTGGAATTGGATCCTTTAGCGTCGGACTAATGTTCGATGCCTATTGATGTTGTTGTAGATTTTTGAGAAGACGAACTTACGTTGGATTAGCTTAGGAAGCAAGCCGTGTATGTGAAGCTTACCCTTCTTTTCTTTTTGGCATGTCTTAGACGGAACTAAGGTATGACATGATATGTAGCCTCGGGGTAATTCCATTCGTAAATTTCAAGTATGTTTGTGAATCGTATTTGCTCGTGCTGTGGTTTGTATGTTCTTGGTATGGTTGAGTTTGAAAAATTGTGTAAGCGATTCGTATAAGTTCCTTGATGTTCATATCTTTAACGCGGTTGAGTTATGACCCTTATGTCTTTTGTAGGATTAAACTTTTAAGGTTTCAAAAGAGTTCTATTTTCAAAAGAATTTTGTTTTCAAAAGAGACTTGTTCCAAAACGACTTCGAAACTACGAACGTCCGTAACTTTTGCATACGACCTCGAAACGCCCCAAAACATAATATGTAAGTTCATAAGACATCACTCTCCCCTACCCCTCGTAGTCGGGCTCGGACGGGGGTCGGCACGCCGTCCGTGGGGCCCGCGGCCTTTCTATGCTACCTTTATGGATTTTTCGGAAAATTTAATATTTTCTTCACTATGATTATTTATTTATCTCGTCGACTTGGAAATAAGGGTTTTATGCCCATGATTTTGATACGTAACAACGATTTCCTCGAAGTTCGGTTTGATATGTCCCGAGCGAGATTCGGAGAAAAACTATGATTTTGGATTTTCAAAAAAAAAGTGGTTCGTTTTGATCATTCGGTTGAGTCCGTAATGGTGTCCGATATGTGTGTGGTTACTTACGATCCGCTCGTGCGTTCGTGTTACCTCTTTCACCGGATCCCGAGTCGGTATATGATCGTGCGCACTATGATATACTCGTGTTATCCGTGTTACGGTTCCCGAGACCTCGCCATAGGGCCGGGTTCCGTTTATGGAGTTATGCTGTGATATGGCTTATGATGTGTTGTGACGATGTGTTGTGTTCGGGGATACGGAGATTTGAAACTTCTGGTGTTATGCTGTGTTGTGGCGCCCGATAGGGTGGCGACCACGTTCAGTCCGCCGGTCCATGGACCGTATTTGATATGTGATGATGTATGATGATATGATGAGTTTGATCACCGATGATGAGGCAAATCCCACATCGGTTAATGTCATTCCATGTGACAGACATGATGCGTTCGGTATGAGTATGTATGATCTCGCGTGTCGATGTAAGTACTTGGGTAGTTGGTTATTACGACTTTACTTTCTCGTACTCCTACTTTGGTTATGGCCTCATTTGATGTATGTCGTGCTTCACATGCTCGACATATTTCGTATCGACCCCTTTCTTCGGGGGCTGCGTTTCATGCCACGCAGTACCTACGATGAGTAGGTGATGTTAGCGTAAGATGCTCCACCGGATTGGCGAGCTCCATTTCCTCGGGAGGCTCCGAGTCGAGTGCTTTGCGTGTGTCGAAGTTATGATAGAGACTTTGCGATGTCGAGTGTATGATATGTCGGATGTTTTGTAAGCGGCTACGTAAGCATGTGTTTGTATGCATTATGCTACCGATGTGTTTGGCAAGCGGCTATATAAGCGAAGCACCGTTATGCCTTATATTACGCTTTTCATACGATTGCGCATTTTATTTGGTTTGAAAGAAAAAAAAAAAAGGCATGTTTGTTTTCGAAAAATTTTCATTTCGTGCGTATGTTATGTTTTGTGGGCCCGCATGATTGTGTGTATTACGAAAGTCCGTTCTCTCGCCCTAGGTAAGGGTCGGGTGCCCATCACACCCCATCGGATTAAGGGTGACACCCGTCAACCGTCCGCCTACGTGGCATGAGACGCGGCCCCGAGAAAAGGGTCGGTACGAGCAACAGCCGAGTATGTAAGCCATGAAAAATAATATGTATGAAGCATGTAACATATGAGCAATAACAACATGTGGGACCAAAGATCATATAACGAGATAAAAGGATAATCTGTATGCCGTAGGTGCCTTTCGGGGCGGATGTCATGCTTGCTTATTATATACTTTTGTTCAAAACATTTCGTGTCATATACATGTGAAAATAACAAGTCATGTCGCCGAAATACGTCGGCGCCCACATGTGTCCGCGTCCGGCATCCCGCGTCGGGATGGAATTACGCCACCGACCCAATGCGTCTATAGCGCAACATGTATCCATTCCCCAAAATTCCCCATTTTCATATACATATCATATACATGTCATATACATATCATATAAGCAGCATGCATAGGAACCCAAAGAAAGTCACGTGTTTATCGGGGTGACGTAAGGTCGGTAGCCCCCGATTACCTTATGGAATAACCATGGTCGTTTCGTCTCACCTTGAAAGAACAATCATTATGAGGCGAGACCATCAATGAATAACAACACCATAAGAAAACATGAAATAAAATCATAAAGCTTCTATAAAAGAAGTAATGGAAACCGATATGCACGTTCATCGAGACTCGGGTGACGAACATAAAAACACGGTCATCATGTACCATTGGGTCATTCACGAAGGTTTCAGAGCATTTCGATTTCATTTACAAAGGTTTCGGACGTTTGAACATCATTTTACCTTAGAGCACAAGTTATGGGTTCAATTCTACTGAATGAATAGTGAATAAATTTAGGTGTCGTTTCCGAGGGGTAGGACTTTTCCCGAGGGTCGGATTTCAACTTATACTAACTAGGACATGCCAAATGAAGGAGAGGTAGGCTTCACATACCTTTTACGCTTTGTTCACGTCTCCAAACTCAAGCTCCAAGTTCGCCAAAATCTACAAATTGGTCATGTTTACCAAACATGATTAGTGCCTTTAGAATTGAATTCTTAAAATAATACTTGGCTACCGAAATTTCGGCAAAGACCTCCCCCGTAAATATTCCATTCCTCCAAGTCCAACTTGGCCAATTTTTACTCAACAACAATCCGGAATTCAAACCCGCCAAACATCAACATAATCACAACCAACAATACCAACAAGCCACTTATATTTAATTCAACTCAATTCAATTCTTTTCATACAATTCAATATAACTCAATACAATATAATTCACATAATATTCCAACAATACCATCAACATACTACTTACTCACATCTTCCAATTCATGAAACAACAACAACATTTTCTTCCTTCTTTCAAATTCAAGCACAACAACCCAATTTTCATTCCTCTAAACCATTGAATCTTTACTCTAACATCATAGAATCTACCATAACAACAATTTCCATTCCAAATAAAATCAATTCATCACACCCTACCATAACCTATCATTCGGCCAACCCTACAACCCATGCACATATTTGTCATGAATTTCTATATTTTCCATACATTACAACAACAACCAACACACAACACAACACAACATAACACATACACACATACACACTCACGGCTCAACACACACACTTCCACAACCCATGAATTTCATCCATTTTCATACTCCACAACATGCATAAACACTCATAACATACAAAAGAGGAATTAAACCTTACCTTTTCCTCAACTTCTTCACTTGACTCAACTTAACAACTTGTATGAATATGTATCCTTCTTGCTCCACAAACCACTTCAACTTACTAAGAACCCTTCAAGGAATTGTTTGGCTATGAAGAAACAAGTTGGAACTCTCCCTCTCTTTTTTTTTTTTTTTCTCTTTTTCGGTTTTCTTTTTTTTTTTCCTAAGGCCGAATGGCCAAGCTCTCTCTCTCTCTTTCTTGCTTTCTTGAAAAATCTAGGGAAATAAGATGAATAATTCATCTTTCCACCCATATATATATATAGCCCCTTCCAATAATAATTAAGCATATGGTCCCTTGTTTGGCTTGAATTCATTTGGCCACATATTGCAAGTGGGGTCCATGGCCAAGTGGCCCCCTTTCTTGAAAATTCTAGCAAATTTTTCTTATTTCATGAAAAATATTTTCCTTAGTTCCAAATTTGCCCCCAGCCTTTCGCCATATTTCCATGAGTCGTTTTGCAAATTTACCTTTTTACCCCTGGCCTTCCTTAATATTCCAACTTTAACATTTTCCATAAGCAAATTGTGTCACTTGCCTTGACTTACCCGAGGGTACAAAATACGGAATGTAACAGCCTCCCCCTTTAGAACATTCGTCCTCGAATGTTGAATCGGCCTTATAGGGTGTTACCACATTTCGGGGAGGTTTCCTTTGGTTGTCGTACACAATCACTTAACACGTCCGTTCAGATACTTTGGTTGACTTATACTTTCTTGTTATACCATACTTCATAGGACGCCGTCTCGGTTGTCCCTTTTATATCTCTACTGATCTTTTTCGGTTATCTTCCTTGGTTGTTCTCTATATTTGCGTCGCACTGTACCCGCCGTCAGCTTGTCCTACGCCTTCTTCTGTAGTTGCTCGATATGCCAACATATCCCAAATTCTTGTTACCCTCTCATTCGCAACATTTCCAACCACTATTTAAGCTTACCCTGATTCTAGGGCTGTGCTATACTTGTTCCCTTCTCACCAAATTTCAAATCCAACTCGGCCTACGCAACCTCTATTACGTCTCCAAATATCCCATATATTCTAATATCATCTAGGCTACCCTAACTTCACATTTGTCCTCTATCTCTATACTTATGAAATTTTTGGGATACTTCCCGTGGGTCACCCATCATGGAATTGCTCCCATTCCAAAGACGCTTAACCCCGAAACGTTAACGTATTCCGACATCTTAATGCTAATATATTTGCATCCACTCCCCCGCACGGGCTTTGTCACGTAATCCAGGGCGTATTAGAGTACTAGTCACTTTCGACACGCCTTCGGAACGTACTTTTCTCTTAATTACTATTTTAGCCCTCTGGCCCTTAATACTCATTTCTTGTCTATGCGTATAACTATCTTTCGTCCAGGATTTCTAGATTTTCATCAACGATATAAAGAATGACACATGACGGTATAGAGTCTAGATCGATCACATATGTACTTTATAAAGGAATGCCGATAGGTACCTGTAGCTGCGTCCTGGGAGGGCTCGGGATCCTGCTGTCTCGTCAGTGCAAATATGCGGTTCTGAGGACCGCCTGTACTAGGTGCTCCTCCTCTGCCTCGACCACGACCGGCTGGGGCCTGGGACGTCTGTCCGGGAGGGCGCACGGTCGACGACGAACCAATGGCGGATCCGGCGGGCTGAGTCTGGTCTCTCCCGGTCCTCCGTGGCGTCACGCATCAAGTGGTCGGGCCGACCACGTACAAAACAAGCGCCCGTGTCAAGGTAGCACCGCCCGTAATGTAGCTTACCACACCGAGTGCATCGCGGGGGGGGGTGGCCCCGTCCTATTCGACTCGCCCTCTATGCGGGACCCCGATGCTCGGGCACTCGATCCGGTTCGGATACCCGGAATGCCGCGGTGCTCGTCCCCCTCTATATTCACTTCTCCGGCCCCAAAAGATCCGGCCTTTTTCCGGAGCCCCTATCCGAATCACGCCGCCCTCCGTTGCCGGCATCGTTCCTCCGTGTTTTGGGCGTGGGCCCGAATGCGAGCGATAGTCATCCCGTCCCGGGAGCGAGGCCGTCCGCGCTTTGGCCAAATGTGGCCCTAGCCCTCTCACGTACTGGTGCACTCGGTCCCCCATATCCGCTACCATAGCTGGGGCGTACCTGGCTAGCGAGTCAAAACGGAGGCTGTATTCCCGAGCACTCATATTTCCCTGTCTGAGATTCAAGAACATATGCCGGGCCCGTCGAACCTCTCGGTG
The DNA here is from genome assembly GCF_029784015.1 of Lycium ferocissimum. Lineage (NCBI taxonomy): Eukaryota > Viridiplantae > Streptophyta > Magnoliopsida > Solanales > Solanaceae > Lycium > Lycium ferocissimum. The sequence goes on along the minus strand of NW_026727804.1, from coordinate 19,920 downwards.
GTAGGTAATGTCGCAAAAATGCCTCGGTGAACTCTCGCCGCACGGGGAGGCGCATTTGCTCCCCTCGAGGAGATCCAATTATTATACCAATGGACCGCTATATCCCGCAATCTATAGGAGGCCAATTCTACTGACTCGGTCTCCGCCTCAGCATTTCATCTAAAAAGCTTTGGGGGTCCTCCTCTGCTTCGATCCATAGAATTCTGGAGGATTTAGGGAGATAAAATCACGGCTCGCGCCGCCGCCCGTCCCCTTGGCCCGTATCCCGCCGCCGAGCTTGTGCGGCGACTAACCGGGTCGCAATCGAATAGCTTCCGTTACCTGCTGGCCCGCGGCTGCTGGTACTGGTGCTGGAGCTCTATCCTGCTCCGCTGACACAGGAGAAGCAGGAGAAGCCTCGTTGTGAGACTCGCCCACTTCTACCTCCGCTGGTGGCTCCTGTTCAACTCTTTTCCCAGCCACCCTCTTGCCCTTCCGGGCTGCTGTAGCTTTCCTCGTCACCGGCATTACCGAAACCATAACGCAGATTAAGAAAGAATATAGAAACCGGTAACATAGCTCTATCGCACGATCCGGAATGCAAAGAAGGTCATATTTCCTAAATGCCCCTGCAGCCTCCCGTTTATAAGTGTGGCGCGCTACACACCCATAAACAGGACTCTACTGGACACGGCTCGTAGACAAACCCTAGGACCGACCGCTCTGATACCACTTCTGTCACGACCCAACTAGGGGCCGCGACGAGTACCCGATACTTGTACCGGGCACCCCCTGTCATATGTCTTGTTCTTATTACTAAGTGGGCCGTATGAACACTGGCACTTTTTTTTTTATAACATCGCCGATAATAGCATACATGTAAACGAGTAGTAGTATTCAACTGTACTGACATATCACACGGCGACAAAGACAACTAGGCTGTGAAACATCTGACTGTACATATCTGTCTACGAGCCTCTAAACAAAATACATGTAATTACAAGTGGCTGACTTTGCTGAGTCCAAATATATACACAAAAGTAGTACCCAAAATAGAAGCTCCGAACAACCGGAGCGCCTCTCAATGTACGGCCGAAAAGCTCCTAGAGTCGAGCCCGTCAACCCGTCTACCGTCGCGTGGCACGAGACGCAGCCCCCCCAAGAAAAGGGGTCGGTACGAGCAACAGGTACCGAGTATGTAAGCCATGAAAATAATACAATGAAGCATGTAATATATGAGCAATAACAACATGTGGGACCAAAGATCATATAACGAGATAAAAGGATAACTGTACTGTAAGTGCCTTTCGTGCGGATGTCATGCTTGCTTATTATATACTTTTGTTCAAAACATTTCGTGTCATATACATGTGAAAATAACAAGTCATGTCGCCGAAATACGTCGGCTCGCCCACATGTGTCCCGCGTCCGGCATCCCGCGTCCGGATGGAATTACGCCACCGACGGTGGCAATGCGTCTATAGCGCAACATGTATCCATTCCCCAAAATTCCCCATTTTCATATACATATCATATACATGTCATGTACATATCATATAAGCAGCATGCATAGAACCCAAAGAAAGCCGTGTGTCTATCGGGGTGACGTAAGGTCGGTAGCCCCCGATTACCTTATGGAATAACCACGGTCGCTTCGTCTCACCTTGAAGGAACAATCATTATAAGGCGAGACTAGCAATGAATAGCAACTCCACAAGAAAACACAAAGTAAGATTATAAAGCTTCCATAAAAGAAGTAATGGAAACCGATAAGCACGTTTATCGAGACTCGGGTGACGAACATAAAAACACGGTCATCATGTACCATTGGGTCATTCACGAAGGTTTCAAGGCACTTCAATTTCATTTCCAAAGGTTTCGGACGTTTGAACACTTCTTTTCTTTAAAGCACAAGTTATGGATTCAATTCTATTGAATGAAAAAGGAATAAATTTAGGTGTCGTTTCCGAGGGGTAGGACTTTTCCCGAGGGTCGGATTTCAACTTATACTAACTAGGACATGCCAAATGAAGGAGAGGTAGGCTTCACATACCTTTTACGCTTTGTTCACGTCTCCAAACTCAAGCTCCAAGTTCGCCAAAATCTACAAATTGGTCATGTTTACCAAACATGATTAGTGCCTTTAGAATTGAATTCTTAAATAATACTTGGCTACCGAAATTTCGGCAAGACTCTCCCCCGTAAATATTCCATTCCTCCAAGTTCAACTTGGCCAATTTTTACTCAACAACAATCCGGAATTCAAACCCGGCCAAACTATCAACATAATTCGACAACCAACAATACCAACAAGCCACTTATATTTAATTCAACTCAATTCAATTCTTTTCCATACAATTCAATATAACTCAATACAATATAATTCACATAATATTCCAACAATACCATCAACATACTACTTACCCACATCTTCCAATTCATGAAACAACAACAACATTTTCTTCCTTCTTTCAAATTCAAGCACAACAACCCAATTTTCATTCCTCTAAACCATTAAATCTTTACTCTAACATCATAGAATCTACCATAACAACAATTTCCATTCCAAATAAAATCAATTCATCACACCCTACCATAACCTATCATTCGGCCAACCCTACAACCCATGCACATATTTGTCATGAATTTCCATATTTTCCATACATTACAACAACAACCAACACACAACACAACACAACATAACACATACACACATACACACACACACTCACGGCCACACACACACACACTTCCACAACATGAATTTCATCCATTTTCATACTCCACAACATGCATAAACACTCATAACATACAAAAGAGGAATTAAACCTTACCTTTTCCTCAACTTCTTCACTTGACTCAACTTAACAACTTGTATGAATATGTATCCTTCTTGCTCCACAAACCACTTCAACTTACTAAGAACCCTTCAAGGAATTGTTTGGCTATGAAGAAACAAGTTGGAAACTCTCTTTCTTTTTTTTTTTTTTTTTTTCTCTTTTCTTTTTTTTTTTCTCTCAAGGCCGAATGGCCACTTCTCTCTCTCTCTTTCTTGCTTTCTTGAAAAATCTAGGGAAATAAGATGAATAATTCATCCTTCCACCATATATATATATATAGCCTCTTCCAATTATAATCAACCATATGGTCCCTTGTTTGGCTTGAATTCATTTGGCCAAATAATGCAAGTGGGGTCCATGGCCAAGTGGCCCCTTTCTTGAAAATTCTAGCAAATTTATCTTATTTCATGAAAAATATTTCCCTTAGTTCCAAATTTGCCCCTAGCCTTTCTCCGTATTTCCATGAGTCATTTTGCAAATTTACCTTTTTACCCCTGGCCTTTCTTAATATTCCAACTTTACAATTTTCCATACGCAACTTGTGTCACTTGCCTTGACTTACCCGAGGGTACAAAATACGGAATGTAACATCTGTTGGGAGTTGATATGGAATATGGCGGGAAGTAGATAAACGAGAGGAAATCTTTGTCCGAATTTCTATTCGTCCCTCGAATATGCTTTCACGACTATAGCTAATGTTGATACGAATTATCTTGAAGGTATAATCAAGTGCATTAAAGGAGAACGTCCAGCGATAGAATAGCTAACTTAAAGGTATGTAAGGTTCAACCATCCTTTCTAAGGCATGATCTATCGTACGAATCCTCCTATCTTCCTATGACTTTTCTATGTATGTATGTGCCGGAATGATAGACCACGCTATAAAAGAGCTCATATGAGATAAAATGAAGAGAATGACATGAATGTGATAAAGAGCCGAGTCTTGTTACCCTAAAGATTCGCAAGATTTCTATAAGGTTAATGTTAATACTCCTACCTCGATTCTATAAACCGTACCTTATGATGATTAGTTTTCCTTTCAAGGCATGACTTTCCTCCGTCTCTATGAATCTCCCAAATTCGAAGTCTAAGAGCCTACGTTATAAATAGTTATACGAGAGGAAGATAAAGGCTATACTTGAGCACGATAGTAATGACGATCTCTATACTTATGAAATTTTGGGACATGTATAAGATAACCCATCATGGAATAAAGCACCCATCCACGATAATTGACGATGATAGTGAAACGTTAACGTATTCCGGTAGAGTAATGAATATACGCCATGAAGTCGAGGATCCGTGAGATTCCATTGGTTCGTTTCCAGTGAACACTCACCTTAAATTTCTAGTCCGTTCAAGGTAGATATGATGATCTCTTAATTACTCCATTTAGTCCCATGACCTTAATACTCACATGACTTGTCCTATGCGTATAATATAGTTGTGATGATATATGTATATACACATGTATGTAATACTAAATTATGATAGACACATGATATGCTTATAAGACAATTAATAATTGCAAATCTATGATGATGTTAGCCGCGTACAATGTACCTATGAAATGTATGGTAACGATAAGTATATGTATGTATGATGACAAATGCATGATACGTATGATGATGAACGTATGATGTGTGTGATGATGAGATTCCACCGTGCCTAATTGGCCGGACACGACCAACACTAGTGGGCTGCGTGCGACTACACCGCGCCGAGAGGGCCGGACATGACCACCACTAGTGGGCATATGAGGGTTGTTGCTATGATTCCACCGCGCTAGAAAACATGACCACCACCGTCAAGGTATGCGACTACACCGTGCCTAGAGGGCCACATGACCACCACTGCGGGCTGCATACGATGGGTACCCGGTGTGAACCAACGATGATGATGTGTGTATGGTATGGAAATGCATGAATGAAATGAATGATGTGTGCATGATGTGATATATATATATATGTATGATACGACGAGTTATGTATGATATACGAGGTATATGCCATGATAGCTTATGTGACATGCTATGTGTAATATATGTACAACGTGTATCCGGGCTGCGAAGGTTATGTCCTCGCCACGTGCCATTATGACTTCTCCATTATATTTATTTCATTCATGCCTTACATACTCGGGAATATTCGTACCGACGTCCTTTTCTTTGGAAACGCTGTGTTCATGCCCATGGTAGACTCGAGAGCACGATCCGCATTCATAGCCGGGACTATCCGGTTGCGAGTCGAAGCCCTCCTTCATTCCGGAGGTGCTATTTTTGAGATGTTATTTTGTGTATATATATTTTGGGCATGACGGGGTCCTGTCCCGTCCTTGTGTCTAGTACTCCAGTAGAGGCTCGTAGATGCGTATGTGTGGGTAGTATGGTCCCATAGTATTCATGTATATGCAAGTCTATGTATATTATTATTTTGATAGCCCAAAGGGCCTATGTTATATAAGTAAGAATGTTTTAAATGAAAAACGTTTTCTATTTTTTTTTATGATAAGGAATGTGAACCAAGGCAGATAAGACATAGAATGAGTGGTGCTCGATGGTCGTCCCTCGGGGTACCCGTTGCGCCGGTCGGGTCGTGACAACGGGTGCCCATCACTACAGAACGGAAATTCCGGTGTGACAAATTGGTATCGGAGCGGTTCGTCTTGGGGGTTGTTGAAGTCGGTCCCAGAAGTCCTTTGTTTATGGAGACAAGCGCAAACATCTAGTCAAAGGAAGCTACGGGGCATTTAGGATTTTACTCTTCTTTGGCATCTTAGATCGTAGCTTTAGAGCCAAGTTATAGAAATTCCCAACAATGACGAGATTAAGAAAGAATATAGAAACCGGAACAAAGCTCTATCGCACGTTCCGGAAGCAAAGAAGGTCATATTTCCTATCAAAAGATGCATGTCGTTTTATAAGTCATTTGGCGCGTTACACATACCAAAAGAGACTCCAAATAAGAAAGTGTGCAAATACCAATCGTTTGACAAATATGACCGACATTCATTATTTTTGTCACAATCCACACATTTTACATTGATGATGTACCCGAACATACCGGCACCCCCCGAATATGATATGATTCTTATATATATGTGGGCCGTATGAACACCGGCATTTTTTTTTTCCTTATACAACATTCTGAGGGAGATAATAGCATAATTTTTAAAATAGTAGGAAGAATTCAGATATAGATCCGACATATCACACGGTGACCAAAGACAACTATCGCTAATCAAACTATCATTTACATATGGTCTACGATCCTCTATTCAAGAACATATAATATACAATGTAACTAACTTTGTAGTCGTGTCCATAATGATAAAGTACAAAAGTAGTAAAAATTAAGAAATAGGAATAACCGGACGTAACTCGATATAATGTGAATATAACGAGGAACACATCATGGAAATAAGTAAAGAGCTAATGAGAAAGTGGTTCAAAGCTATGACTCTCTACTTGTCTATTAGAATGAAAGGTAATAGTATGAAGCATGTAAATGTGAGCAATAAAGTGAACCAAAGATCATATCAACGAGATAAAAGGATATATTTTTTCGTACCTCATGTAAGGGTTATGCGGATAACATGCTTGCTTATTATATTGTACTTAAGGAAAGAAAGAGACTAATTGGAACAAGGAAATAAAAGAGATGTAACGGTATAATAATAGATCATGACATGTGTAGCGAAGGATCCGCGCGTCTATAAGCGTCGGGAATTACGCCAAACTCGGTGACGTAATGGACGATAGGAACATGTATCCATTCCCCAAAATTTCCTTTTTCAATACATATCATCTATACATGTAATACGATCAAAGTGAGCTCGTTGCCCTTATGGGGACCTGAAAGTTCGGGATCGAAAAGTCACCACATCCATGGTGAACCAGGCGAATACCGAAGGAAAAAGGATAAGGCAAAATAGTAATTGTGTTACGAGGGCGTGTTGAAATGTAAAGGCTTCAATTTACTCAGTTTTAGTGACGGAGGTCATACGATAAAGTGGAAGATATACGAGCGTTAAAACGTCGTAGTTCATGTTTTCCAAAGTTAAGTCTTTGGGGTGAAAGATAGTTCGGGAGGGTGACCCCCTATGGAGTGGATTTTTCCGGAAGTTCTGACAAATTCGTTTCAACGTTACAAGTTCAAGAAGTGACTTAAGGACAAATTAAGAGCAGATATGGGCGCAATTCATCCCGTATTTTTGGCTATCCCTTTACTTTCCAAGGCGGGTGACCTTTTCGGTATGAAAATGTTCCATGTTGGAATATTAAGAAATGCGGTTCAAGGTAAAATTGTGACATAAATTTGGAAATTGGAGAAAGTCTCCAAATTCATGGAATATATATATATTATATATATATATATATATATTTTCATGTTTACCAAACCGTGGATTAGTGGCCAAATTAAATTAGGCCAAGCTTAAAACAATTTGTTCAATTTCTATCAAGATGATAAGTATATATTGAGGTGGAAGATTACTTATATATTTTTTACCAAAATTTTCAAGAAAAAGTAAACTTATGCAATCATACCCGCACTAAGTTATCGGTACGCAAAAGTTATAAATTTTTACAAAAATCAGTTTCATATTCCTCATGTTCTTATATAATGGAGGGTTCATTAGAGCAAGAAAAGCACAAGTTCAATAGTAATTCAAATTCTAGCCAAGTTGAAATTAAGGAATCATATAAATCCCAACAATGAGAGGGTGCAAACCACTTATATGTTGGCACATCGAGAACTCATTTGACGACAATTAATGCAAATATGGAGAACAACATTTTTTCAGATACCAATAAAGATCAGTAGTTACATAATATTAATTAGGGACATAACCCATGAAGTTGGTATAACAGAACTTTTATCATCTACCATCACATAGGATCATTTATTCCTCAAGTGAAATTTTATTCGAAGCCGTAAATCCATAATAACAATTTGGACAACATTCGAAATAGAATAATTTACATCCAACCCCATTCTTTACACAAGTTGATGGAAAATGTTAAAGTTGGAAAGGCCTCCATTGGGAAATAGAAAGGCTAGGGGGCAAATTTCATGAAATATTTATGAAATATTTTTAGAATTTTCATGAAAGGGGGGCAACCCCAAAAATGTGGCCAACACACAAGCTAGGGACAACACTATTGGAAGGAAACTGTATATATACACAGAGATACACACACAGAATTTTCAAGAAACAGACAACAAAGAAGGAGAAAAAACCACATGGCCTTCGGCCATCCATTTCAAGAAAGTTGCAAAAATTTTCACAAAAAATTTTCTACCAAGTCAACATACAAAAGGTGGAATTAGAGCAAGAAAACATGGATGCAAGTTGCAAATTCTAGCCAAGTGAGGAATTAAGGAACAAGGTAAAATGTATCATTCTCACAAACCATGGATATTTGTGGGTGTTGTAATGAACTCTGGATGAAATTCATATGTTGTGGAAGTGTGGGTAGGTGGCAAGTGAGTGTGTATGTGTTGTATGTGTTGTATATATATGTTGTGTTGTGTTGTGTGTTTTCTTGTTGTAATGTTGGAAAATATGGAAATTCATGAAGGAAAGGATAAATAGAGGCCATGTATGTTATATATGTGTGTAGCTATACCATGTTTTGATTATCTTGACTAGTGTTGGTTGTTATTGTTCCCCTTATATATGTGGAAAATGGAAGTTGATTGACTATGGAAAAATTGTGAGCCCATACATGCATATTGTGGCCATGTTTGACAAGTGGGGTCCAGGAAATATGGATTGAATTTTATGTGGTAATCTAGTTGTAGTTGAAAATATGGAATTTGTATTAGAAATGAAAGCCTTGAATGTGTTAGTGGTCATTGTTGCAAATTTATGGTGTTACCCGTGTGGTGTATATTGATAATTGGAAGATTTTGTATATTCCATAAGACAATATGTGTCACTTGCCTTATGGGTAGTAAGAAATGGTATTAGTATGATGAATTGTTGGAATATATTAGAAGGTTGTTAATATATATATATATGGATATATATAGAAATGGTTTTGAAGAATGTAATTTGTATATTGATTGAATTTGAAAGAAGGAATATAATATGTTATATATATATTATCATATATATTGGAAGATGTGGGTAAGTAGTATGTTGATGGTATTGTTGGAATATGTATGTGAATTATATTGTATTGAATTATATTGAATTGTATGTTGAATTGAATTGCATTGAAAAGAATTAATTGAGTTGAATTGAATATGAGTGGTTTGTTGGTATTGTTGGTTGATAGTTTGGCCGTTTGAATTCCCGGATTGTTGTTGAGATTGGCCAAGTTGAACTTGGTGGAATGAGAGTATTTATAGGGATATTGCTTTGCCGAAATTTCGGTAGCCAAGTATTATTTTAAGAATTCAATTCTAAAGGCACTAATCATGTTTGGTAAACATGACCAATTTGTAGATTTTGGCGAACTTGGAGCTTGAGTTTGGAGAAGCGAGCAAAGCGTAAAAGGTATGTGAAATGCCCAACCTCTCCTTCACTTGGCATGTCCTGGTTAGCATAAGTTGAAATCCGACCCTCGAAAAAAGTCCTACCCCTCGAAAACGACACCTAAATTTATTCACTATTCATTCAATAGAATTGAATCCATAACTTGTGATTTAAAGAAAAGAAGTGTTCAAAAGGTCCATAAACCTTTGGAAATGAAGTTGAAATGCTTGAAACCTTCGTGAATGACCCAATGGTCATAGATGACCGTGTTTTTATGTTTGTCACCCGAGTCTCGATAAACGTGCACATCGGTTTCCATTACCTCTTTTGATAGGAATTTTATAATCTTATTTTATGTTTTCTTGTGGTGTTGATATTCATTGATGTCTCGCCTTATAATGGTTGTTTTGAGAGTGGGACGAAGCGGCCAAATGATTCCATAAGGTAATCGGGGCTGCTACCTTACCACCCCAAAAGAACACATGACTTTCTTTGGGTTCTCGTAAATCTTGCTTAATGATATGTATATGACATGTATATATATGTATATGAAAATGGGGAATTTTGGGGAATGGATACATGTTGCGCTATAGGCATTTACACACTAAGGTACTTTTCGTAATTCCATCCGGACGCGGGATTGTTTGAAACACATGTGGGCGAAAAATATTCCGATTGGTCCGACGATTTCGTGACTTATTTTCACATGTATATGACATGAAATGTTTTGAACAAAAGTATATAATAAGCATGTTATGATTGACATCGAACATGAAATTGACACTTACGAATACGAATTGTCCTTTTATCCCGTTATATGACCTTTGGTCCCAATGTTGTTATTGCTCATATGTCACATGCTTTATTGTATTATTTTATGGCTTACATACTCGGTACAATTTGTATACCCCTTTTCTTGGCAAAGGATGGTTTTTTAAAGCGGGTAGCTTTCGACTCTGTATGCCTTCCCGGGATACATCGAAGAAAGGTTGTTCGCTATTTTGGGTACTACTTTTATGTATATATTTGGACACGCAAAGTCGATTACTTGATTACATGTATCGTGTTTAGAGGCTCGTAACGTTATGTACGGGTAGATTTTCACAGCCTAGTTGTCTTTGTCACGCGGTGATATGTCGGTAAACTTTGATCACTACTACTCGTGTATATGTATGCTATTATCGGCAATGTTGTTAAGGAAAAAAAATGCCGTGTTTGTACGGCCCATAGAATAAGAATATGTGTATGACGTGTGCCCGACATGTATCGAGTTTATATCGCGAACCCTAGTTGGGTCGTACAAGATGTGTCAGAAGCGTCGCGCGAGAACGGAGTTGCAAATTAGACCGATAAAGAGGAAAAAGGTACATCGCGGCCTAGAATGGGGTAAGTTGGAATGGTGTTTGAAGATATCTTGCAAGCAAGATAGTAGAACCTATATGTGTATATAGGTATGCATAAGATATCCTGTATGATATATGACATGTGCATTACGTACCGACGCGCGATATATGAAAGACATTAATTGGATAAGGTAATAAAGTTCAAGTGAGAAGAAAAATATAAATGGCACGAATGTTATAAGGCAAGTTGATGTTGTTTTCATCACAGGTTAAACTCGGAAAGTCCTAACACTATGATGTTGGAAAAGAAAGAAAGCGAGTAAACGGACACTCAAAAATGGGAATTAAAAATGTCGGAATAAGTGTATATTTAATTAAGATTGGAAAGTGTTTGGATTTAAGGCAAAGGTAAAAATTGGGCGATAGTATAAGTACACCCCTAAAGGGGGGAAGCGAAGGAGAGAGATATAAGTATAAGGCGAAGACAATTGACGCTACAATGTCCTGGATACGAATACTTGGGCCGCAGGTAAAGCTTTTGCCGAGACAAGCTAGGGAGATCGAAGGGCCAGCAGTAAAGGGATAGAAGTCAGGTTAATAATCGAGATGGCGCTGAGGTATTAATTGTAAATACCTGGAATAACGCGATATTAGAAAATGGAGACTTAAAGAGGGAATGCGATAAAGGAAAGTAACGAGTAACCTACGGAGACATTGTGAAAGGTGGTACGGCTATACGGATTAGAGGTTAAGATGTAGACAATAGAGGGGTTGTTAGCAGAAAAAAATTTCCTATGGTAGAAAGTAAGAAAAGCGGGGAAAAGAAGTATGATAAAGTAGACTCCTAGCAAATGCGAGCACGGGAGTAAGATCTGGAATAGTACGAATCAGGAAAAGGAACGAGCGTGATTAAGATTAAATACGCAGGTCGTGCAAGGGACAATAGAAGAGTTCGAATTAAAGATAAGGTAATGACACGAGGCAAGGTGTTGAAAATGTAACAAGATGAGTAAAGAAAGATTGTAAGACGATTTAAGCAAGTGATCGGAATTAGTCGGCTATCAAAGGTGGGCGAATTTATGTGTTTCACGAAAGGCGTAATCAAATTCGACAAGAAGGAAAAGCTTAACTTAAGACGCATTGAACCTTATTACACTAGTTGTAAGGCAAGAAGGTTGCGTGCTAAAGATGCAGCTTCCGTTAAGGCACCGCGGCGGAATAATAACAGAAGAGAAATGACTGGCGAACCTGAGGAGGAAATGAAAGAGAAGTATGATTGGTAAATGAAATTGCGGCTCATGGTAGTGAATGAAACCCCCCCCCCCCTCGAGATCCTTAAGACCCCATACGACTAGTTGAACATTCGAGGACGAATGTTCTAAAGGGGGGAAGGATGTTATATCTCGCATTTGTACGTCGGAATATTTTAAGTTAGTTGCGACAAGTTAAAGACAAGGTTATTTTTCCCGATTTTGTTTTAAGCCATAAGTTGCTTATGAATTTTGTTGGATGGAAATATTAAGGAATTTGGGGTTAAAAGTGAATTATGGAAGGTTGGACATTTCATGAAAATTTGGGACCAAAAGTGAAAATTTGGAAATTTAAGTTTCATGAAAAATTGATCATGTGGCCATGCACATGACTTGTGGGCCATGGCCACATGAAAGCTAATATATGTATAATAAAAGATGACTCAAGGATCATTTTTCATCTTCACGCTTAGGAAAATTCTAGAGATTTGGAGAAAAGAAAAGAAAAGAAAAAAAAAAGAAAAAGAGATGGAGCATGTGCATGGTCATGTGCACATTTTATAGAGACAAATATATATGGATGACCAAGTTCATCATTTGTGTCTAGAGATTTCATGAAATATGAAGAAAAAGAAGGAGAGGAGAAAGAATGGCCATTCGGCCAAGAACAAAAAAAAAGAGAGAGAGAGAAGACCAAGATTTGGCCAAGAAAAATTGCTTCTTCATGCAAACATACTAATTGAAGGGCCCTCGTTAACGTGGAGTAGTTGGAAGAGCAAGCAAAGCGCTCGTTTTGCGGAATATGGTCCTAGCCGAGAGGAAGAGTTGAAGAGAAAGGTAAGATCTAATCTTTATTTCTATATGTTACGCATGATTCATGTATGTTGTAGTGTGTAGAATTGAATGGAAGTCATGAAAAATATATGGGTGGTGTGATGTTGTTGTGGCCGTGAGTTGTGCCATGTGTGGTAGGAAAATGAATTAATGTTATTTAGTATGTTGGTTGTTGTTGTTATGAATTATGTGATGAAGAAATGAATGAAATGCATGAAAATATGATGTTGAAGTTGTAGCCGTGTATGTTGTTGCTATGGCCGGAAATGGGCTGTTTTGGTAAGACAAGGAATGACTTATTTTTATTTAGCATTTGGTTGTCGTCGTTGTGAATTATATGATGTAAAATGAAGTTTTAATGTTACAAGTCGAAGTTATAATTGTGCGGGATGAATCGGACGATAATGTGATATTAATATGATTTCTTGAACTCATGAAAATGAAGTTGCTAGCATATGTAATTGTTGATAGAGTTTGTGAATTTGAAAGAAAGAATTGTGTTGGTGATGTTCTTGTTGGGTTGAGTGTAATGGAGAGTTTCGGTGGAGTAGTACATTGTTGGGAATTTTTTGAATATTTTGCGGATTGCTTAAAGCGTTCTTAAATCATGTGTGAATGGTTGCGGATTAGTAATCGAATATATGAGTATTGGTATTGAATTGATCGTATGTAGTTTGTTTGAATATAAATGAAATGTCGTCGAATTGTGTAGAAAGGAATTATTAATGGTTGGATGCATTTTGAATCACTTATGGATATCGTTATCATGCTTGTTGGTTTGGTTGTTGTTGATTTATCCGAGTTGAATTCTCGGGGATGTCCGATTTACAGGGGAAATGTTGCCGAATTTTTGGTAGAAAAAGTAATGGCGTGGAATTGGATTCTTTGATGTTTATGACTAATATTCGACATTTATTGACGTTGTGTAGACCTTGGAGAGTCGAGACGTAAGGTTGGATTAGCTTAGGAAGCGGCTAAGGTATGTAAAGCTCACATTTCTTTCTTTTGGCATGTCCTAGTTGAAAGTAAGTTATGACACGTTCCCCGAGGTAACTCTACTCTTGCAATCCGAGCATGTATATAATTCTTATTTGTTTCTCGATATTCATATTCTTAACGTAACCAAGATATGGTTTTTATGTCATTAGTAAGATTTGGATTTCAAAAGTTGCATATAAGTTGTGTTTCCAAAAGAGTGATGTTTTTAAATGAATCCGTAACTACGAACGTCTGTACCTTTCACAAAAAAGGCTCGAATTGCTTCGGTATGCTCGCATGTGATTCCATAATATGTAAGGTCCGTAACTTTCCGAGGCGGGCCCGAATTGAATCGATATATGACTATGATCTCTACGATATTTTGATATGTTCATGATATATGATATGTTTCCGAGTAATGTCCGAAGGTTATTTGCTATAATATTTGTCCGGATTTTCAAGATGCCTTGATATGCTTACGTTATATGATTTGTATATATATTCTGGAATATGATTAATCGGTTAATGTCTGCTTACTTCATTGAGTCTCTGAAATGGTTTATGTGCATGGTTTCTCACTACTCTGCTCGTGCGAGCTGTAGCCACTCTTTCACCGCGCGTCCGGGCCGTGGCATGTATTCGTGCACGTTTTTTCGCATTGTTCACCGCGTCCCTCCATGGAGGGACGGGGTGCACGTATATTTACTGCGTCCCTTGCTAGCGGGGTCGGGGCACGTTATTTGATATGATGATATGGAGGAGGTGGCCAGGACGGCACATGATAATTCCCTTTTACCGCGTCCCTCCATGGGGGCCGGGGCACGTTACATGTACATGCATATGATATGATTTTACTACCGCGTCCCTTACTAGAGGGCCGGGGCACGTTATACGTATATGTATATGTGTATATGACGATTTCATTCACCGCGTCCCTCACGAGGGGGCCGGGGCACGTTGTATGCATACTTGATGATTTTATGAAAATGACATACATGATATATGTTTTTAAAGGCAAGTTTTATGGTTTTTCAGTACTCCTTATTTCGGTATAATCCTGCTTATTATATTTCATGCCTTACGCACTCAGTACATATTCCGTACTGACCCCCTTTCTTCGGGAGCTGCGTTTCATGCCGCACAGGTACACCCAGGTGAGCTGAAGATATTAGTAGGAGATGATCCAGCGGGATTGGCGAGCTCCAGTTGCTCCGGAGTACTGCCGAGTCAAAGCATTATGATATGGGTTCATGTTCGTGTTAGACTTTGCGAGTGTGTTGTGGGTATTAGATGTCGGTTATGTAAATGGCTATGTAAGCCGGTATATTATTATGCGTTGTGTTATAAGTTTCATATGTTGCAAGATTTTATTTGATTTGAGAAAAGCAAAAAGCATATTATTCTTCAATAAATTTCTGTTATGTATATTTGTGTCATGATTTGAGGGCCAGCGTGAGTATAAATATTATGTGAGTCCGCGGGTTCGCTCGGCCCTAAATAAGGGTCGGGTGCCCATCACGCCCTAACGGAAATTAGGGTGTGACACAAGAAGATCATGGGAATATAGAAAAGTAGTCACGAAATAAGAGTCATGCCTTTGAAAGAAGGTAACTAGCTTCACATACCTTCACACCTTTCTCTTCACATACCTTCACACCTCTCTAACTTTCTCGATTGAACGTTTCCCTCCACTGTTCACGATTCTACATTCAAAAGAATTCGTACTAAGGTTAGATAACCGGAAACATGCTTAAGCTTAAGCTAATGAAAATTGGGCAGCACCTCCTTTGTTTCTACCACTTTCTCCATATAATTTAACAACCCCCAAATGTCAACAACAAGACCCACAATATCATAATCAATAAACTTCGTTGAGCTAAACATTATTCAACTTTCAAAATTCCCTCTCAAAGTCATCCATAATCAGAGTTATAATATGACACCACATTCATCCTCATATAATACTTCTTTAACATCATCTATATCATTTATAATAAGATTATACTCATAACATGTCAAGAACTATGATTCAAATCAAGTTACTATCCAAGAATACCATTATTCTCATATTTGAACTCCACATTCTACTTTCTTCTTTAATCCAAGTCTTTCAACCATTCAATATTCTTAATAACATGAAATAATTATAAAACTCACCTTTGATTATGTAGGAATGGTATTTGGATGAAAACACTTCACTTGGAGAAAATCCTAACTCCAATTCCAAGGAAATTTCTAGCTTCCATGAACCCTTGTTAGCCTCCTTGCACTTGATTCCACTAATTATTGGAGTTTGATCTTGGATTCACCTTGAGTTTATGTTAATGAAATGTATGGAACCTTCTAGTGGTCTTGAGAGAAGTGGAGAAGTTGGAAAAATGAGAAATTTGAAGTGGGAACTTATATTTATACTTGGAAAAAAAACTGTCCCGATCATGTTATACGGACAAAAAAAACTGTCCCGATCATGTTATACGGACAGTTATACGGTCCATATAACATTATACGGTTCGTATAAGTGACCGTATTTCACCATCAGGGATTTTGCCTTCTACGTTAAGGTTATACAGGCCCTTATACGGATCGTATAAGTGGTCATATAACTCAATTTTTCCAAAGTTAATCTCGTCATTTCGTTTAATCTCCAATCCTTATGGAACCTTCTTAGCACTTGTTTAACACTTCATTAACAATCTAAGGAGCGCTACAACTCTTCCTCAAGACATTATTAAATCAACATTAGCTCGGTACTTTGCAAAATCCTTCCAAGACACGACTTATACCTTGCCTTTCTCCACGAACTTTCTTCTCTTACCTCAAATGTCTTTGGAATCTTAATTAGAATCGCTAAGTAACCTTTCTTACTTGTAGGAACATCGTATAAATCTCATCTTGCGTTAGTCTATCTACCACGCATCGACATGAAATTTTTCGAGGTGTAACAGCTGTGCTAAGCCTCAATTGAGTACCCAAACCTTCTTGGAAAGACTTTCAGAATTTAGTTGTAAATTGTGCTCCTCTGTCAGTAATAATAGACACCGGGACACCATGAAGTCGCACTATCTCTTTAAGATACAACTTTTCATAATCTTCTGTTGAATATATGATTTTGACTGGAAGAAAATGAGCTGACTTCGTGAGTCTATCAACAATTACCCATATGGAGTCATATTTTTGCCGAGAATGAGGCAAACCTACAATGAAATACATGTTGATCGCTTCCCATTTCCAGGCTGGAATTTCTATGGCTTGTAATAATCCTCCTGGCTTTTGATGCTCAATTTTCACTTGTTAGCAATTTGGACATTGAGCTACAAAGTTTGCCATGTCCTTCTTCATTCCATCCCACCAATATATTAGCTTAAGATCGTGATACATCTTTGTCGCTCCTGGGTGAATGGAATAGCGTGAGTAATGAGCTTCTTCCAGAATCTGACGACGTAGTCCTGCTACATCCGGTACACATAGCCTGTCTCGGTACCTAAGAACTCTATCTGTAGAAACTTCAAATGGCGACTTCTCGTTATCAGGAAATGTATCTCTATAGTGACTCAACTGGGGATCTTCATATTGACGCCCTCTTACTTCCATTTCTAAAGATGAAATAACTGAATTATGAATACCATCCCCTGCATTGCCTGAATCAATTAAACGAACTCCGAGGCTAGCTAGCTGGTGGAGCTCACGGATTAATTCTTTCTTCTCCGGAGGGACCTCACATAGACTACCCATTGATTTGCGGCTAAGTCCATTAGCTACTACATTCTCCTTTACGGGGTGGTATAAAATACTCACATCATAATCTTTTAATAACTCTGATCACCGCCTTTATCATAGATTTAACTCCTTCTGCTTGAAAATATTTTGGAGACTCTTGTGATCTGTATAAATATCAACATGTACACCGTACAAGTAATGTCTCCACATTTTTAGCGCATGAATAACCGCGGCCAATTCAAGATGATGGGTCGGGTAATTCTTCTCATGCTTCTGTAACTGCCTTGAAGCATAGGCAATGACTTTACCGTGCTGCATCAACACACAGCCTAATCCGACACCGAAGGCATCACGATAAACAACATAACCATCCGGTCCTTGTGAAAGTGTCAGGACTGGGCCTGAAGTTAACTTGTCCTTCAATTCCTGGAAACTGCATTCACAAGCGTCAGTCCACTGAAATTTTGCTAATTTTTGAGTTAGCTTCGTTAATGGTGCAGAAATAAAAAAAAATCCTTCCACAAATCTTCTATAATAGCCTGCTAATCCCAAGAAGCTATGGACCTCTGTGGGCGTTGTGGGCCTTGGCCAAGTCTTCACAGCCTCAATTTTCTGAGTATCAACTCAAATGCCGTTAGCGGAAATGATATGGCCCAGAAAAGTTACAGAATTCAGCCAGAACTCACATTTTGAAAATTTAGCATACAACTCACGAGTCCGAAGAATCCTAAGGACAATACGCAAATGGTTTGCATGCTCCGCTTCTGTCCGAGAGTGTACTAGAATATCATCGATGAACATAATCATAAACAGATCTAAGAAAGGCCTGAATATATTATTCATCAAATTCATAAACACCGCCGGAGCGTTAGTGTCACGACCCGACTAGGGGCCATGATGGGTAACCGGGGCTAACCACCGAGCACCGCTCCTACTACTAGTAATCATACTCATCCTGTGATCATTCATTAATCTCATGCTTATAATCATAGAAGAACCATTTTCACTTGAAACATATTTACCTTTATATACATAAGCCCTTCGGCTATCAAAATAATATATATACAATGAGGAAATCATGAGACCATAATACCCACACATACATATCTACGAGCCTCTACTAGAGTACTAGACATATGGACGGGACAGGACCCCGTCGTGCCCAAAATACATGCATATACACAAAATAATAAGCAATGGCACCTCCGAAACAATGGAGTGCTCTCAAAGTCTGCTGATATCTCCTAGAATCTAGATCACCTCCCTGTCTACCTGTGGGCATGAACACAGCGTCCAAAGAAAAGGATGTCAGAACGAGCATTGTACTAAGTATGTAAGGCATAAACAACAACAATACATCAATGAAATTAGGAGATCTCAAGTGAGGGACAACCTGTAACTGACTGTCAATTTTGATAGAAATAATGCAAACTAACTCACTTCATAAACATCATCATTTCATGTATACATATCTATATAAGCTGCCCGACCATATCGGTATGGTGTGATCATTATTAGCCCGCTTCTAGACCTCCCACGTCCAGGGTAACCATCTCATGCCGCCCACTAGTGGTGTTTGCCCATGCCATCTAGACATGGTGTATACGCTGCCCGCCTTAGCGGTGTCTGCCGGGCCATATAAGCGCGGTGTAATATCATCATCATGTACTCATCATAATGCATGCATAGAAACTCAAAGAAAACTATACTTTATCGGGGTGACATAAGGTCGTGAACCCCCGATTCCATTACGGAGCATTTATAAGCATTCTGCCTCACCTTAAAGGAATTAGCATATAAGGTGAGTGTATACAATAAACAACATCAACGGATCATAGTTAGAATCATTAGCTTTAGAATCTTTAGGCTTAACTTATCATCATCACTATCATGCTCATAACATCTCCCGTTTCTCTATCTCATGTGAAGCTCTTTATAATCATAGACTCATAATTTCCGGGATGTAAGAGAGTCATGGGAAAATAGGAGAATTCATGCCATGGGAGTCATGCCTTAGAAGGAAGGGACTAGCCTTACATACCTTTTTCGTTTAGCTATTCTATCGCTCGATCGTTCTCCTCCAATGCTCGCGTTTCTACCTTCAAGAGAGTTCGTATTTAACATTAGCTAATCGATCACATGAACATGCTCAACTAAGGCTAGAGAAAATTGGGCAGCATGTCCTTTGTTGATACAACTTTCCCATATCATATATCAACTCCCAAACGTCTATAATAACATTCACAATATTGTACCCAACAATCTTCATTCACCTACATTATCCACATTTCATAATTTTACTTCAATTCATCCATAATCATGATCATAATACACTATCACGTTTACTCACATATAACATTTATCCCATGTTCTTAATGTCATTTATAGCATATTTATAATCACAACATATCAAGGATCATGACTTATTCCAAGCTACTACTCAAAATCTCATTATTCTCATCTTTGTAATCCATTTTCTATCTCCTTCATAATCTA
>NW_026727803.1:0-30598 GCF_029784015.1 Lycium ferocissimum | reverse complement strand
ATTGGTTTTTGGGGCCTTCACATGTTTAATTGATCGCAACCAAAGTAGTTCGTTTCCCATTTTGGGAGCCGTGGAGGGGAAAGGCTTCCTTCGAAAAGAGAGATTGATTTCGCTATTGATGTGTTGCAGGACACTAAGCCTATTTCTATTCCTCCTTATCGAATAACTCCTACAGAATTGAAAAAGCTAAAGGCACAATTGAAAGATTTACTTGAAAAGGGGTTTATTAGGCCCAGTTCGTCGCTGTGGAGAGCACATGTCCTATTTCTGTGGAAGAAAGATGGTTCTTTACGAATGTGCATTGATTATAGGCAATTGAACAAGGTGACGACAAAGAACAAATATCCTCTCCCGAGAATCGATGATTTGTTTGATCAATTGCAGGGTGCCAAGTGGTTTTCCAAAATAGATTTGAGGTCAGGTTATCATCAAGTGAGAGTTAGAGAAAGAGATATTCCTAAGACAGCTTTCAGAACGAGATACGACCATTATGAATTTCAGATGATGTCATTTGGGTTAACTAATTCTCCGGCAGTGTTTATGAATCTAATGAATAATGTATTCAGGCCCCTCTTAGATCTGTTCGTGATCGTGTTCATTGATGATATTCTTGTATACTCTCGGAAAGAATCCAAGCATGCAGACCATTTGCGCATTGTCCTAAGGATTCTTCGGACTCGCTAATTGTATGCTAAGTTTACTAAATGTGAGTTTTGGCTGAATTCTGTGACATTTCTGGGCCATATTATTTCAGCTGATGGCGTTCGGGTTGATACTCAGAAAATAGAGGTTGTGAAGACTTGGCGAAGGCCTACAACGCCTACAGAAGTCTGTAGTTTTCTGGGGTTGGCAGGTTACTATAGAAGGTTTGTGAAAGAGTTTTCTTCTATTTCAGTACCATTGACGAAGCTAACCCAGAAGTCAGCTAAATTTTAATGGACTGATGCCTGTGAGCGCAGTTTCTAGGAATTGAAAGATAGATTAACTTCAGCCCCAGTCCTGACACTCCCAGAAGGGCCAGATGGTTATGTTATATATTGTGATGCTTCTGGTGTTGGGTTAGGATGTGTGTTGATGCAGCACGGTAAAGTCATTGCCTATGCTTCAAGGCAGCTACGAAAACATGAAAGAATTATCCGACCTATGACCTTGAATTAGCTGCGGTTATTCATGCCTTAAAGATGTGGAGATATTATTTGTATGGTGTACATGTCGATATCTATACGGATCACAAGAGTCTCCAATATATTTTCAAGCAGAGGGAGTTAAACCTACGGCAGAGGCGGTGGTTAGAGCTACTGAAGGATTATGACGTGAGTATTTTGTCCCACCTCAAAAAGGCGAATGTAGTGGAAAATGCACTTAGCCTTAAATCGATGGGTAATCTATGTGAGTCCCCTCTGGAGAAGAAGGAGCTAATTCGTGAGCTTCACCAGCTAGCCAGCCTCGGAGTTCGTCTAATTGATTCAAGTAGTGTAGGAATTGATATTAATAATCCAACTGTTTCTTTTTTAGACATGGAGGCGAGAAAGCGTCAATATGATAGAGATACATTTCATGAGAAGGAGAAGTCTCCATTTGAAATTTATATAGATGGAGTTCTTAGGTACCGAGACAGGCTATGTGTTCCAAATGTTGCCGAACTATGTCGTCGGGTTATGGAAGAAGCTCATTGTTCTCGGTATTCTATTCACCCAGGGGAAACGAAGATGTATCATGATCTTAAGCTAATATATTGGTGGGATGGAATGAAGAAAGACATAGCAGAATTTGTGGCTCAATGTCCAAATTGCCAACAAGTGAAGATCGAGCATCAAAAGCCAGGAGGATTATTGCAAGCAATAGAGATTCCAACTTGGAAATGGGAAGTGATCAATATGGATTTTATTGTAGGGTTACCTCATTCTCGAAGCAAGTATGACTCCATATGGGTGATCGTGGATAGACTTACAAAATCAGCTTATTTTCTTCCGGTTAGAACCACATATTCAGCAGAAGATTATGCAAGATTGTATCTCAAAGAGATCATGCGACTTCATGGTGTCCCGATATCTATTATCACAGATTGAGGAGCCCAATTTACAGCTAAGTTTCGAAAGTCTTTCCAAGAAGGTTTGGGTACTCAGGTACAGCTTAGTACAACATTTCATCCATATACTGTTGGACAAGCCGAACGCACTATTCAGACACTAGAAGATATGTTACGGGCATGTGTACTAGATTTTGGTGGTAGTTGGGATGACCACTTACCTCTTATCGAGTGCAATAGCTACTATTCCAGTATTCAAATGGCCTCGTATGAAGCTCTATATGGAAGAAAGTGCAGATCGCCAATTGGGTGGTTTGAAGTCGAGGAAACACAATTAATAGGTCCAGAATTGATTCAACAAGCGATGGAAAAAATCAAGTTTATCCGGGATCGACTGTTGACAGCCCAGAGTCACCAAAAATCTTATGCGGACAATCGTCAGCGATACTTAGTATTCCAAGTTGATGATTGGGTATTTCTGGAGGTATCACCGATGAAGGGCGTGATGAGGTTTGGTAAGAAAGGGAAGTTGAGTCCTCGATACATTCGACCTTATAAGATTGTCCGCAAAATAGGCCAAGTAGCTTATGAATTGGACTTACCCTCAGAACTTGAAGCAGTTCACCCAGTTTTTCATGTCTCAATGCTCCGGAAATGTGTTAGAGATACTACTAGAATTGTGCCGGTAGCTGACGTGCATGTTACGGAAGAGTTAGTTTATGAAGAGGTACCCATTGCCATACTAGATAGGCAAGTACGGAGACTTAGAAATAAAGAGATAGCCTCAGTTAAGGTTTTATGGAGAAACAACAACCGGGAAGAAATGACTTGGGAAGCGGAAGGAAATATAAAGTCCAAGTACCCGCACTTATTTCATTTGAGAAGAGATCCAAGATGAAACATTAAGATTATGAGGTATGTATGTTTTCTTTTTATGCATTTGCGTCGTGTGTGGCCAAAATTTATTGCTATTATGTTGTAGCCTTGTGAGGCATTGTTATTGTGGGCTGTTGTGACAAGATGGTAGTGCCCTATTATAGGGGAAACTATGGCGAAATTTTCGTAGAATTCCTGAAAACTTAACATTCGAGGACAAATGTTTTTAAAGGGGGGGGGGGGGGGGGGGGAGAATGTTACACCTCGAAAAAATTCATGTCGTTGCACAGTGAATGGACTAACGTAGTCTACGAAGTATACGATGTTTCTATAAGTAAGAAATAGTATTTAATGGTCCTAATTGAGATTTCAAAGACGTTTGGTGCAAGAGAAGAGAGTTCGTCGAGAAAGGTGAAGTATACGATATGTTTCGGAGAGATTTTCCAAAGTACCGGACTAATGATGACTAAATGATGTCTTAGAGAAGAATTATAACGTCCCTTAGACTGTTAATAAAGTGTTAAACAAGTGCTAAGAAGGTTCCATAAGGATTGGAGATCAAACGAACCGATGAGATCAAGATCGGAGAAAAGATAGATTATAAGACAATTTATACGGTCCGTATAATATTATACAGTCCGTATAACCGTTATAGTGAAGGTCCATCGCTGATGGGATTATACGGTCACTTATACAGACCGTATAAAATTATACGGACCGTATAATGTGCCGTATAATGGTTACAGAATTGAAGTGTGGTTGGGACGATTTCACGGTCACTTATACGGACCGTATAAATTTATGTGGACCGTATAAGTGTCCGTATAATAATGTCGGGATAGATTTTTATTTTATAAAAGAGCACCCCAAGTTCATTTATTTCATTCTCATTTTCTCTCCACACCTCAAGAACCCTCTAGAACTCTCTCCACACTTCTTCTAAAAGAATCCAAAGGAAATTAAGGATCAACTTCATCAAACCAAGGAAATCAAGTGCAAGAAACTCCCTAGGGTTCATCCAAGACAAGAAATAACTTTGGAAGTGGAATTAGGGTTTTGCTCAAGTGAAGTATTTCCACCTAAAGCTCATTCCCACACTATCAAAGGTAAGTTTTATGATCAATTCATGTTATTTATAATATCGAGCGGTTGAAAGACTTAGATTATGGAAGGAAATAGAAAATGGGTTACAAACATGAGAATAGTGACATTGTTGAGTAGTAGGTTAATATGAATCATGATTCTTATGTTGTAATTATAATTATGTTATAAATGATATTAAGAACATGGGATAAACATTATATGAGAATGAATGGAATGTTGTATTATGATCATGGTTACGGATGCCCTTGAAATGGAAGTAGGAGGATCGAATAATGTATGGTTGATGAGTATTGTTGGGTATGATGTTGTGAATATTGTTAGTGATGTTTGGGAGTTGATATATGATATGGAGAAATATTGTATAAACAAAGGAGATGCTGCCCAATTTTCTCTAGCTTTAGTCAAGTATACTTTAGCTATCGATTATCTAATGTTAGTGCAAACTTTCTTGAAGGTAGAAACGTGAATATTGGAGGAGAGCGTTCAAGTGATAGAGTAACTAAACGAAAAGGTATGTAAGGCTACTCCCTTCTTTCTAAGGCATGACTCCTATGGCATGAATCCTCTTATTTTTCCATGACCTTCTTACATTCCGAAAATTATGAGCCTATGTTGATGAAGAGCTTCTTATGAGATAAAGATAAGAGATACATTGTGAGTACGATAATGATGATGATGAGTCTAGGTTTAAAGATCCTAATTATGATTATTTGATGTTTTTCATTGTGTTTCACACACCTTATAATGCTAGTTCCTTCAGGGTGAGGCAAAATGCTTATGAAACTCCATAATGGAATCGGGGGTTCACGACCTTACGTTCCCCCCCCCCCCGATAGATTATAATTGTCTGTGAGGTTTTTTGCATGATTCATGATAGGTCTATGATGATGATATTACACTACACCTCTACGGCCGGGCAGCGTATACACCATGTCTAGATGGCATGGGCAAACACTACTAGTGGGTGGCATGAGATGTTTACCCCGGACACGGGAGGCCTGGACGCGGGCTAATGATGATCACACCGTACCTATATGGTCGGGCAGCTTATATATTTATGCATACATGATATGATGATGTTTATGAAGTAAGTCAGCATGCATTATTTCTATCTTAAGTGACAGTCAGTACAGGTTGTTCTTCACTTGATGTCTCCTTATTTCATTGATATATTATTATTGTTTATGCCTTACATACTCAGTACAATGTTCGTACTGACGTCCTTTTCTTTGGACGCTGTGTTCATGCCCACAGGTAGACATGGAGGTGATCCAGATTCATAGAAGCTATCAGCAGATTTGCAGGAGCACTCCATTACTCCGGAGGTGCTATTTTCAGATATTGTTTTGTGTACATATTTGGGCACGACAGGATCCTGTCCCGTCCTTATGTCTAGCACTCTAGTAGAGGCTCTTAGATACGTATGTGTGGGCAGTATGGTCTCATGAATCCATTATTGTATATTCGTATATCATTTTTGTTGCCATGAGAGCTCGCGCATATATATATATATAGGTATGTGTTGCCCTTGAGATCATGTATGTTAAGGTTAGGTATGATGACTAGCAGGATGAGTGATGCTCGGTAGTTAGTTCCAGGTACCCGTCATAGCCCCTAGTCGGATCGTGATAGTTTCTAGTAGAGTCTTATTGATCGGTACGATAAGCTCTGTACTTATCTGCGAGAGGCTATAGGACATTTAGAAAACTTTACATTCTTTCATTCTTTCGTGCTACTTTATTCTAATTGGTATATGGAACAATCGAATTGTTATGTGATTCTTATCTCTTCTCCCACAGATAGTGAGAACTCAAGCCATGATAGCCCGAGATCAGTTGCCAGATTACGGCTGGCACCAGGGGACAAGTGACAACTAGAGGGTGCGGTCGAGCTAGAGGTCGCGGGGCTGCACCAGCCAGGGGTAGGGCTCTTACAGCTGGGCAGCGGCGTACGAGATCTCCAATTCGAGAGCCTGAGCCTGAGGTTCAGCAGGTTTGAGACCAGGCTATCGGGGATGATGTGGCTCCAGCACGGGCACACCCCGAGGTCATTTCAGAGCAGGCGATGCAGGATACTATGGCTCATGTTCTACTTCATTTGGATGCCCAACAAGCTTCCTCTGGAGTTACTTCTCTGGGTAGAAGATCACAGACTAGAGGTAGGGCACAGACCCCTGAGCAGAGGCAGCATCGTCCAGCGCACCCTGCTGCGGCTATGGCTCCACGGATAGATGCAGTGCTAGCCCTGGGAGATGATACTAGACCCATGATAGGCCCTGTTATGACTTTGACCGATCAGGAGCTGGTAGGGAGGTTTAGGAAGATAGATCCGCTGACATTCGCTGGTACTTCTGGAGAGGATGCATATGAATTTATATTGGGCATGAGCGAGTTATTGCATAGGATGGGGATTGTTGAGACCCACGATGTTAATTATGTGTCATACAAGTTTTGCGAAGACGCGAAGACCTGGTGGAGGTACTTCATTTCTTGTAGACCAGATGGTTTTCCTCCGCTTATTTGGACACAGTTTTATCAGGCCTTCCTTGAGAAGTATTTCCCCGTACCTTGAGAGAGGCATGTAGAGATGAGTTTCTCCACTTGCAGTAGAGAGGATTATCTGTTAATGCTTATGTGACTCGCTTCTTGCATTTGGCCCGTTATTCAACACCCCTGATTCCTACTGAGCCCGACAGGATTTGATGATTTGTTGATTGGCTCGCTACTGCTCTTCAGATTCCATGCCTTCCGCTTAAGGCCATGGGTGCTTCCTTCCAGTCCATTGTTGAGCATGCTTCCTTAGTCGAGGCTGCTAAGGCCCGTGTATTTGGAAGGGTTAGCGAGAAGAGGCAATGATAGTTTGAGGGTTATAGTAGTTCTAGTTCGAGGGGCGCCAGATAGTCTTCTGGCGATATCGGTCCTATTAAGGCCCCTATGCGGTCGACATTGCGAAAGCTTCTTCTAGTGGGCCATCCAGGCAGCGAGCTTCGAGATCTCGTTTTTTCGACCGTGCGGACAGAGTTGTTCTAGTTGGGTCTTCAGTTTCGGTCCATCAGGCTTTGCCTCATAAGGCTTGTTTTACGTATGGAGCGCTTGGTCATTATGCTTGAGATTATCCATGACCTAGGCAGGGTTATCAGCCCTAGAGGACTCCGATAGCTTCAGGCAACCAAGGTGGTGCTTCTTCGAGAGGCGGTTCTCAGTTAGGCCGCGGTAGTCTACAGATTTCTAGGTTTAGGTCCCAGGCCAGTAGAGGTGGGTCCTAGAGTGCGAGAGGTGGATCACAGTCTAGACTGTCTGGTCGTAGTGGGGCCCAATGTTATTCGTTCCCAGGTAAACCAGAGGCGGAGGCCTCAAATGCTATCATTTGAGGTATCGTTTCTGTCTGACATAGAGCAGCATATGTATTATTTGATCCTGGATCCACTTATTCGTATGTGCCTGTATATCATGCTGGTTGTTGGGACTTGACTTGTGACAGCATAGCGGTACCTATTCATGTGTCAACTCCAGTCGGAGATTCTATTATGGTTGATCGAGTCTATCGGTCGTGCTTGGTTACTTTTATGGGTTCTGACACGTGGGTAGACTTGATGATACTTGATATGGTGGATTTTGATATTAGTTTGGGTATGACCTGGATTTCTCCTTATCATGCGATCTTAGATTGTCATGCTAAGACAGTCACTTTA
Organism: Lycium ferocissimum; assembly: GCF_029784015.1. Classification (NCBI taxonomy): domain Eukaryota; kingdom Viridiplantae; phylum Streptophyta; class Magnoliopsida; order Solanales; family Solanaceae; genus Lycium; species Lycium ferocissimum. The sequence continues at coordinate 22,898 of NW_026727803.1, read as the reverse complement.
GCCATGCCAGGCATTCCTAGATTTGAGTGGAGGGGTACTCCTAGTCCCGCTCCGAAGAAGATTATTTCCTTTCTTTAGGCAAAGAAATTAGTCAACAAGGTGTGTTTAGCTTATCTAGCTCATGTGCGTGACACTACTGTTGCATCTCCACCCCTTGAATCCATTCCTATTGCGAGCCAGTTCGCGGAGGTATTCCCATCTGATCTGCCGGTATGCCACCCGATCGCGATATTGACTTTTGTATTAACTTGGATCCAGGAACCCACCCTATTTCCATTCCACCATATCGGATGGCACCCGCCGAGTTGGGAGAGCTTAAGGATCAGTTGCAGGATTTATTGAGCAAAGGGTTCATTAGACCGAGTGTCTCCCCTTGGGGTGCTCCTGTGTTGTTCGTGAAGAAGAAAGATGGATCTATGAGGATGTGCATCGATTATTCCAAGCTGAATAAGGTTACTATTCGTAACAAGTGTCCTATGCCTCATATTGATGATTTATTTGACCAGCTTCCGGGTGCTTCGGTGTTCTCAAAGATTGACTTGCGTTCAATCTACCATCAGCTGAAGATCAGGGCCGACGATATTTAAAAGACAGCTTTTCGTTCGAGATATTGGCATTATGAGTTTCTGGTGATGTCATTTGGGCTTACCAATGCCCCGGCTGTATTCATGACTTTGATGAATGGCATCTTTAGGCCATTCCTTAACTCCTTTGTGATTGTGTTTATTGCTGATATGTTGGTGTATTCCAAAAGTAGAGAGAAGCATGAGAGCCATCTTCGCACTGTGCTTGGGTTGCTGAAGCAGAATAGTTTGCTTGCGAAGTTTTCGAAGTGCGAGTTTTGGTTGGAGTCTATGGCGTTCTTGGCCACGTTGTGTCTAAGGACGAGATCATGGCTGACCCTCAGAAGATTGAGGCAGTGAGATATTGGGTGAGGCCTACTACTGGGACCGAGATTAGTAGTTTCGTGGGTTTAGCCAGTTACTACACTCGATATGTGAAGGGTTCCGCTTCTATTGCTTCGTCGTTGACCAGATTGACTCAGAAGGATGATCCCTTCCAGTGGTCCAATGATTGTGAGGAGAGCTTTCAAAAGCTCAAGACCCTGTAGCGGGTCGTATTTTTTCGGATTCGTATTTGCACTTACCTCATTTAAAAAGGAAAGTGTCTCGGGGAAGTACGGCTGTCAATCGTACCGAAAAAATGGAAAAAATATACTTCTCCGTGGATGGTACTCTAAATGAACATTATTTTTAGAGTCGCAACCTAACTTATAGGTAAGTTAGGAAAACCAGTTCGAAAGAGTTCATTTAAAACGGTTATGTTTTAAAAGAAATCAATTTGTACCAAAGTTTGGATAAGGGTTCTGGTGATCCCCCGGGGAAGGTGTTAGGTACCCGGTATTAAGGATCCGTAAAATACGGTTGACCTACAAGTTCTAATAGTATGCCTTGTCAATATAAATTGTTTTTGATAAAAACTGCTTTTGTTTTAGATTCTCGCAATAAAAGGTTACTCACTCATGCAAAATAGAACACTTTCAAGAAATATAAGTGGTAAAATTTTGCCCAAAATTGGGCATTTTAGGTTTCGGACTAGAACATGTAGGTTAAAACCGATGTCATTAACCTAAGTAGAGCACTACATAAGCCCACTCGAGTTTAGGAAAAGGTTTTTAGTTAAGTTTTGAAAGAGTTTTTATTTAAGTGTACAAAATAGTTTAAGGCATATTATTAATAACCGTTTGTTAATCATATTTTTATTACCATTATCCACACTTTAGCTTATTTTAATCCTTTTAAACTTTTAAAATTGTTCAAATTTTATACTGTCCGAATTGGTCCAAATGAGTCCCAAATCAGTCCATACATAGTTTATAGTCCACAAGTCTCAAGAAATGTTCACTTTAGTCCCTAGATTTAATGATTGAGCCATTTTAATTAACAAAAAAAAATCGAATCAGTCCGCAAATTTTTGTAAAATTATACAAGTCATAATGATTTTCAAAGATTTATTTATCAGGTTTTATTAAAATCAAGTTTAGCGATTCTAATTACGGGCTAATCCTTAAGGGTTCCAATAAATACACAAATAAGAATTTAAATGCATGAATGAAAGATGAGGAATTGGGCCGACCAAGCCCAATAAGAAGGTATGCATTCGAGGTGACATCCAATCCAAATACGCATGCTCCATTTTGCTCCAGATTTGGTAGACTCGATCTAGATACGATAGTGGGCCCCATTGGGACCCACCAATGGGTTTTGGATGGACAAGGAAACAAGGGTATACATAACATTAGAATACATCCACAAATAACTAAGTACGATGAATTAAACTAGACATGATTATTACATAGCCAAAAATATAATTACATCATATTTGGGCCTAGCCCGGTATAAATATAACTCGAAACTGCTACCAATACCGCCAAAGGAAGCCCAATAAAGATTAAGGAGTTACAGGAATCAAAAACACAAAGCAACTAGCCCAAAAGAGCCCAGTCATCAGAGGCCTCGAACTGGAGGCTCAAGGCTAGAACCTCAAAATTTCTCTAAGTGTGAAAGCCATTGTATGTGCTGAATATACACTGATACACACTTCCCTAGGAGAGCAAAGCAATACTTGCATACCCTCCTAGATATTCAGTACACACCTAAACTTAATCAGTTTAGTCCCAGAAACATAAAAAAAAATTAAAAAAAAATAGACCAAGTCTCCAGAGCGCTTCATTTTTTGCTAAATCCTAGGCTTTTAATTGGTTTTAAATACACAAAAGATTTCAACAAAAAAAAAAAAAAAAAAAAAAAAAAAAACTTCCACAAGAATAATCAGTGATAAAAAAACTCTTAGAAAGGCCACAATAGTTCATTTAATCTCAACCTAGAGCTTCAACACTAATCCCACAAAACAAACAGAGTCCAAAGAAATGTCAAGCAATGCAAGAATAGGTAAAGTAAATTACAGCTAATGTCCAGTAATGCAGAAGCAGGTAAAACAAGGTGTTGTAAATGTCAAGTAAGGCAGAATCAAGCACACAAATCAGAGCAGGATGGGAGTTCAAAATAGCATGGGCAAGTAGAAGTAGCAGTTCAGGATAGACGGACAAGGAAATGCAAAGCCAAGAGGTGAACAAGAAGGGAATGATGCACAAGCAACAACCAATAAGTAAAACTAGTCCTAGTTTCTAGTTCAACAACAAGTTAAAATAGTGCTAGAAACCATTTTCCACAAAGAAGATGTCATAGAAGCAAGTAATAGGTCCAAAGTCATTTTCAGACTAGTTTTAGTTTAAACAGGTCAAGGTGTCAAGTAATGCAAACCACAAATTCATCAACCCTCCCAGATTTTCAAATTTAGTCAAGGTCCACCATGATCACAGAATGGTCTCAACTAGTTACAAAATCATCTCAACACATAGTAAGTCTTATGGGGCACTAGCAGAGTCTCAAAAGGTGGTCTAACTAATCTCATTCCCAAAACTACACAAATAAGCAAAAAACACAGATAGAAATCCAAATTGGATCCAACAAGCCACAACAAGGGCAAAAGGGAGCATGATACTATCCTAGGTGCAAGTATAGGTCAACTATGGCCATAACAAATGTTACATCCCGTGTTTTTGCACGTTCGGAAAATTTGGACATAATTGTGATTTGTAAGAATAAGGCCATGCTTTGATTTTATGTGGTGTGTATGTCGTTACTTATGGAAAATATTGAAACGAGAACATTGGAGAAGGCCAAGGGCAAAATTGCAATCTTGGAAATTGTTTCGGGAATTTGCAAAATAAGATTCATAGGCTATTGGGCTCAAAAAAAAAAAAAGGGGAAATTTAGGCCCAAACTTAAAGGGTGGCCGGCCATGTGCCTAGGCCCAACCCTTTTAATTAATCATGTGATTAATGATATAAGGGAGGATAAGCCTTCAAGAAGATTCAAGAAAAACAAAGTAAGAACAAGAACAAAGGAGAAGGGGAGCATTCGGCCAAGGAGAAAGAAAAAAAAAAAAGAGAAAAAAAATTTCCAAGCCTTCTACCTTGATCCAAATCTTATTCTTGTTGAATTCTTGTCAAGTTTGGGACGCTCTCCGACGTGATATAATTGGTTTAGCGAAAGGACGACGTTTGCGACAAAGTTGAAATTTGAAGAATAAGGTAAGAATTCTACTCTTTTGTGTTATGAAATAGGTATGCATGTTAGAATGACTAGAATTGGATGAGAATTAAGGGAGTGTGGTGTATGTGCATGGCCGTGTGTATGTGGGAAGTAGTGTATGGCCGTGAGCCATGGGGTTGGGAATAGGCAAGGATGTTATGTTTTCTTTTTATGTTATAGAAGATTTATGGATGTTAGAGTGAATGAAGTTGAATGGAAATCATGAAAATTATGATGAATATGGAAGTAGAAGTTTGGCCGTGGGTGTGTAGTGTGAGTTGGCCGTGTATATTTGTTGATTGGTGAACAAGTTTTATCTAGTATGTTGATTGTTGTGTTGTTGAAAAATATATTGTAAGGCTATTATTGTTTTATTGAAATTTGAAGGTTTTGAAGGAAGTAGTATATTAATTGAGTTAGCATAATGTAGTTTGGATGGAATATGTAAATTGTTAGTATGGTTGTTGACTCTATGTTGATAGTTTGGCCGGGTTAAATTCCGGTTTGTTGTTGAGTAAAATTGGCCGAGTTGGATTCTCGGGGATGGTGTATTTTCGGGGAAGTGCTGCGCCAAATTTACGTAAACAAGAAAGGGCCAAGGATGAATCTCTAAAGACTTATAACTTACAATTGGTAATTGTGACCATTTGCGGATTACGGACGAAACGGGAATTGAGCTTAGCGAGCATAAGACACCCGTAAGGTATGTGAAGCTATCCCTCTCCTTCTTACTCCGGCATGTCCTAGGTATACTAGGTTTGAACTTGAGCCTCGGGGTTATTACGTTCATCGAAATCCGATTAAAATGGAGCACTATTCATTCAGTGCGATTGAACTAGAATCCTTATATCTTGTTGGAAAAATGCGCAAACGTCCGTAACTTGCAGGAATGTAATCGAATTGCCGTGAAACTTCCATAAATGACTCCATTAAGCTTAGTATATGTAATTCGAGTACGCCACCTCCGTTGACTCGGGGCGGACCCGCTATTCCGGATCTCCGCCCTCTTTTTTTACTTGACTTATTTTTGTACCACAATTGAAGGAAAACTTTTGGCTATCGCCCTAACTATTAAGCGATATTTTATAAAACTTTTCAAAACCACTCCGAAGGGAGTGTGATATTTTACAAAACTTTTTCAAAACCACTCCGAAGGGGGTGTGAGATTTTATTATTATTATTATTACTACTACTATTATCATTATGCCCGAAGGGGCTAGGATTAGTATTATGTCACGAGTGGCATGCCCGAAGGGGCCAGGGTAGCCGTATGTCACGAGTGACGTGCCCGAAGGGGCTAGGATTATTATGTCGGGGCCGCATGTCCAAAGGGGCCGGGATAGACGTATGTTGGACCGGCATGCCCGGGGGCCATCATTTTATTCCGGACCGGCATGTCCGGGGGGCCGGGATAGACGTATGTCGGAACCGGTACACCCGAAGGGATTACTAGTATTTTTATCATTGTTGTTACTATTGTTATTACTATTATTGTTATTATTATTAGGCCGCAGCGGCGTCCGAAGGGACTATTTTATTTAAATATTTAATTCATGTTAGGTAACCTAAACTTGCTTTTGTTGTACTTTTCGATTCATGCTTCGGTGACGCTTTACATATTCGAGTACATATTCCGTCGACCCCTTTCTTCGGGGGCTGCGTTTCATGCCCGCGGAGTTCGGGGACGCAACCAGGGACCCGGCTTCTTAGAGGGAGTTAGCATTGGGAGTCGACGGCTCCATTTGCTCGGAGGTCTCCTGTTTTGGTATAGTTTTATATATTGTGCAGGTCATACTCTATAGAAGTCTGCGAACTGCGTGGGAGTTGTGGTTACTGTTTGGCCTTGTCGGCCGCTATTTTGTTGTACAGAAATGGCAGAGGCCTTTTGGCTCGCCTTGTTCCTTGTCGTATGTATATATGTAACATGTTTTGAGGTGCCTTGAGCCACGTGTCGATTTTGGTATTTCATTTACAATTTTTAATTCTTGTCTTAAAAAAAAAAAAAAAAAATTGAGTTGACGTTTAAGGGTTCGCTCGACTACGATGAGAGTCGGGTGCCGTCACGCCACGATGAAGATTGGGGTGTGACAAAGTGGTATCGAAACGGAGTCGGTCCTCGGCATGTTCGCGGAAGATGTGTCTAGTAGAGTCTTGTTTATCGGTGTGTTGTGCACCACGTCTATAAACCAGGAAGCTACGAGACATTAATAGGGTGTCACTCTTTCTTTCATGGTAAAGATCGTGCAGATAGAGCTGTGTCGTAAGTAAGGTCCCTAATCTAGCAATTTGTATGATTTCAGTAATGCCGCCTAAGAAGGGTAAAGCGACGGCAGCCCGAAGGGGCAAAGCAGTTGCGGATGAGGTAGTTAGCCAAGCCCCCAGGTCTACTAGAGCTCGGACTTATGCTGGAATACGCATCCAGCCCCGGAGTCCTCCCACCTCCCCATGGCCTAGGCTGGAAAGTATACTTTGATGGAGCGGTCAACTTTAAAGGGTCCGGAATTGGAGCCATCTTTGTTTCAGACTCGGGCCAATATTATCCAATGGCCGCCAAGATGAACTTCAGCTGCACCAACAACATGGCCGAATACGAAGCTTGCATCATGGGTCTTCAACTAGCCCTTGACTTGGATGTGTGAAACCTTCAGGTAATTGGCGACTCGAATTTGTTTATTCATTAGGTTCAAGGAGAATGGGCCACCGAAAACAAGAAGATCATACCGTATGTTGGACTTGTGCAAAGACTGGCAGATCGGTTTCAAGAAGTCAAGTTCAAACATATACCAAGAACCCAGAATGAGTTTGCTGATGCATTGACGACAATAGCATCCATTATTCAGCATCATGACAGTAGGTACATTGATCCAGTCAGAGTCGAAATAAGAGATCAACCAGCTCACTGTGCTTTTGAAGAAGCAGAGACTGATGGAAAACTTTGGTACGTTGATATTAAAATGTACTTGGAGAAAGGAGAATATCCTGAAGGAATCACCATCAATCAGAAGAAGACTATCAGGAAGTTGGCAAATGGTTTCTTCCTCAATAAGAATGCTCTGTATAAAAAGGACACAGGATTTGGGTTTGCTCAGATGTGTTGACTCTGTCAAAGCCACAAGATTGATTGAAGAAGTGCATGCTGGAACCTGTGCGCCTCACATAAATGGGTTCATACTAGCGAAGAAAATCTTAAGAACAGGTTATTATTGGATGACCATGGAGAACGATTGTAGCAAATTCGTCTAGAAATGCCACAAGTGTCAAATTCATGGAAACTTGATAAAGGTCCCTCCAACGGAATTGAATGATATGACATCGCCTTGGCCATTCGCCCCTTGGGGCATGGATGTCATAAGACCAATCGAGCCAGCTACGTCAAACAAGCACCATTTTATTTTGGTCACCATAGACTACTTCACCAAGGGGGTGGAAGCGGCATCTTATGCGTCAGTAACAAAGAAGATAGTAACGGATTTTGTGAACAACAACATCATATGCCTATTCGGCATCCCAGAATCGATCATAACAGAAAAATGGGGCTAATATGAACAGCCACTTGATGAAAGAAATGTGTGCGCAATTCCGAATCACTCACCGAAATCAACTGCATACCGGCGACAAATGAATGGTGCTATGGAAGCCGCCAACAAAAACATCAAGAAGATCCTCAGAAATATGATTGATAACTACAAAGATTGGAATGAACAATTGCCATATGAATTACTGGGATATCGCACAACCGCCAGAACTTCAACCGGAGCCACTCCATACCTGCTAGTCTATGGCACTGACGCGGTGATACCAGGCGAAGTAAAAATCCCTTCTTTTCACATTATACAAGAAGCAGAATTGGACGATCCAGAATGGATCCGCAAGAGGTATGAATAACTAGCCTTGATAGATGAAAAAAGGATGATTGCCATTTGCCACGGTCAGCTGTACCAACAAAGAATGGCGCGAGCTTTCAACAAACATGTGAGGACTAGACTTTTCCAAGTAGGGCAATTGGTGCTCAAACGGATATTCCCAAATCAAGAAGAATACAAAGGGAAGTTCGCGCCAAACTGGCAAGTGCCTTATATGGTGTGAAAGGTGTTATCAGGAGGAGCAGTTATCCTCCTTGAAATGGGTGGTCAAGAGTAGCCAAGAGCAATCAATTTAAACGCCATCAAAGATACTATGCGTAAGAAGAAGACGGCTTCAGAGATTCGTAGCTTTAGCTTTATTTGCTTGTAATTGCATTTCCATTCCTTGTATATTTGCATTTTTAGTAGAAAATCGAAAACCCAAATCTTATGTATGAACTATGCGAGGACCTGATTCCCTAGACTTATAAGGGGATATGTAGCCGCTTTTCCAAGCTCGGTCGCTTTAACCTAAAAATCCAAAATCACGTATTTCTGAACTACGTTACAACCTGATTCCCATTCGGGATATATGGGCGCTCATCCGAGCTCGGTCATCCCAAAAAAATTTCCCAATAAATCCTAAGAAACCTCAGAGATGCCTTGGCAAATGAAAGACAAAATAACCTCACATGGAAACTGGGGCGAAATTTTGAGAGGACCTCAAAAATTCTTTTGATATACCAGTTTAAAGGAACGAACTGATTAGGACTTCTACAGTGGGGCAGAATTTTTGAGAAGGATCTCAAAAGTTCCTTCAACACAATTCGATCCAGAATCAACTAGTACACCCTTATATATACCACTACTATAAATCTATTACTACCAAATATATATGTTTTCAAGAAAATTCATCGCCCAAAGAATTTCTCCTTGCGAAAACAAAAGATTTTCAAGGAAAACGAGCATTCTTTCCCGCCAAAGTGTGAAAGATAGATATCTACATGCAGGAAGAACGGTCGGCCATATAGGAAACTCACGAATTTTTCTGTGGATGCAGGAACAAACAAGTAAGGACAAACAAGCAAGGATATTTACACTAACTTGTTTGCTAGAAATATTTGAAATAGGGATAACACTGACAAAGCAAAACGAAGAAGAAATGGCAAAAAAGGGTATCCACAAAAAGGGTAACGAAATTCTCCTTAAGTAAAGTTGTTTTACGCTGACGAGTTTGTTCATTTTGCAGAGCACAAAAATTTTTAGAAAGAGAAAAATTATTACAATTTTAAGACAATTGAAAGATATAATCACGGCTTACCGAAAGCCTGGTCTCCACTAAACAGTATTGTGTCAAGGTATTGAGACCCCGGCCTAGACGTCGCATTGCTTTCCTGGACACATTGACTGATTAGACGTCTTAAATTTGATAAGCACAGTTCTCGCCTGAATCGGGTGACATAATTCTAACATTAAATTTAAGATCGTCGACATGGAATGTCAGCAAAGATGGATTAATTCTAGCCCAAATGGTGGTTATACTTTTCATCTTGATAATCCGTGATTTGAAGACAAAGAATTGATATCGGCATTGTAGTGTCATATTCACTACGAAAGAGTCTAGTCCTTGTGGAAGATGTGAACGCTGTCGACGGGCGGGTATTCTTCCCCGGAGTCAAAAAAGGAAAGTGTCAGTCTTACCATCGAGGAATAAGATACTGCACTCTGATGTGCAGTCTTCATTTGGGTATTTTTGACTATAAGTGATGTAGTCTCGAACTGGTATACCGCAGACTTTGTATGAGGATAACGATGCAGCAGACACTAGATTTGCGATAGTCACCGCAGTATGTGAAAAGGACGTGATCCCAAATTCTCAGGGGTAGCAGATGTCATGAGAAACAAAAATGACCCTGCACTTGAGAACATGGTCTTCATAAATAGCATCCTGCTTACGAAAATAAAAACCGGACTGGGGTGTGTAGGTTTCGCAAAAAATACGGTATAGCCCGACCCAAATCCCAACGGAAGTTATCATTGAATAATGAAAACATCGGCAAATGATGAGAAAAGAGCCCGTCAAAGTGTCGTGATCATTATCCAAAGTAGTTAAAAATTTATTTTTCAAAAATACACGAAAGCACACACTTACAGGAGAAGAAGAAAGAAAAGGCCAAGCATTTGCCAAAAGACGGACATAATATCGGAGGATGACAAGTCAACGTCAACAAAATGGAAAAATGCTGCTCAGGTATGACTACATTAAGATTAAATTTTTAATTAACTAACACGCAGAACTCAGCATTTGGAGATGAGCTAGAAGCTACCAAGGACGGAAGAAAAAACCCGGATTCAGAACATGCGAAGCATGCGTGGAACTTTTTTCTTGGGAAACCGGTCAGAAACCGTGTACGAGAGTCAAGCTTTCTACACCAGGGATTGGAAAATCACTTCAAGCACCAACACAAATAGATCATTTTCAAAAAACCGCTTCCGGTTCGGATTTTCAACCAAAAATAGTCAAAGGGATTCCCACATAAAGGGATATTCCTTTTCGGGCTATCGAGTCGAATTACAATTGGCCTGATTCCCAAAGCCAGGGATATGTAGGCTACTCAAGTTTCGAGGATCGTCCATATTCCTATAATTATCTCGGAACACCTCAGGATAGTTTAACGAAAATTCCTTACTTTATAGTCCTCATAGGGTCAGAACTACAAACGGCCTGAATTCTCATGTAACCTGAGATATGTAGGAAGCCCAGAAATCGGGGTCTGGCCGTACTTTTTAAACTTTGCGCAAAGAGAGCTGTAGTTTCTATTATTCATTAAAAATTAGGTTTGCCAAAATTCGTAGCTCAAGGATAGCCTTGCCATTCTCGAACTCTGAAGGAGCAGTTGTTGACACCTAATTTTCACCTCAGAAGACACGTCTTTTAATTTTCAAAATTCCTAAGTCCAAAACGGAGTAAGGATACACTCTTAAAAATTAAAATTTCAAAAATCCCGAGAAAATTGCAAAATTTGATATTTAATTATTATTTCAAAAAAATTGACAATTACAAGAAACTTATGAGTTATTTATTTTCACGGATACGATCTAAAAATAAAATATGTATCCTGCTCCGTCTAACTCGGAAAAATTGTTAATTAAGACGCCGTGTGAATTACTGCTCATTCTGACCGCATTTTAACATTTTTTAATATTGTTCGGAACTATGTCAATATTGGGCTTGTTTTAAAGCTTGCATTTTAACTTTAAGAGTTTTAATTTTTATTTACCCTAAATAATTAATATATTTAGCTATATATACGTTTATAATATGTAGTCTATTAAATAAGGAGGGGGGTTAATTTAAATATTCTTAACACTTTTGGGGGAGGGGAGGGGGTTCTTTTAAAAAAAAAAAAAAGGTGGAAGTTTATTAAAAATAAACATTCCACCCCCCATTTATTCATTTCACCACCCTGACCTTTCCACCTCTTTGAGAGGTGATTTCATGCGAATTAGGGTTCCGCCAATGGCGGTCAACCCACAGCGATCCACAGCCATTTTTGGCCAGTTTTTTCAGGGGTTTTGTTCCTTATCATGAGTTCTCGTAATCTCCAAGTTCGATTTCATTCAAATTTTATTTTTTATACCAAATCGAATTGTGTTAAGGTCTAGTTTCTTCGTGTTATGGTTGCCACGGGCAGGGCCTTGAGCCCTTTGCCATCTTGTGCATCATAAACACTCAATGAGGGAACCTAAGGGGAAACTTCCTAAATAGATTCGTTGGTTGGGTACGAATTTGGGGGATTATATATTGTTATGTGCTATTGTACCGTTACGACGAGGTAATTTTGTTTTATTGATGACAAGGTGTACTATCCTAGTATTTTCTGATTTATTTACATTTTTTTCGGGTACAATTAGTTAGATTTTTCTAAGTATTATGTGATTTGTGTGAAAATTTTGTTGGATAAGGTACAATGGGTAAAAATTTGCTGAAAATCTATTTGTCTTTGACTGAAATTCGAATTTGTTTTGTGGAATTGGGGAAGTCTTTTTTATCCCTAGGGTTGAGATTATCATTCTATAAATAGAACAGGATTGTGACATTTTAAGGGGTCTGATTTTTTATCCAAAATTCTCTCATAAACAACTAGGGTTCGATTGTCACATTGATCTTCCCATTGCCTAAAAAAAAATCTACTATTATTGCACTATTACACTAATATTATACAAAAAAATACTATTACTACTTTAAAATATTCAAGAACAAGGGGTTTTTTTTTATGGTTTTTGGGTGATGGTGTTTGAAATTTGTGATTCAACCCCTCCTTTTGATCTATAGGTTTCCCTTCAAAAAGGTAATACTTCATTCCATCCTTTATTTCAGTCCAGTTTTGAATTTAAGTTTATATGCTGCTTGTGTTAGTTGAAGATAATCATGTGCTAATCTAATCTTGCTCTGATGATTTAGTAGACATTATATGGATTTGATTCTATTTGAAACTGTAACATGACTCTAGAACATAATTTAGATAATGTTAAGTATTCCTAGATCTTGTTAAAATAAGGAAAAGATTTATTCATGATAGAACTTTGGAATTGCCTCATTGATATTGATAAGTTAAGAATAGTTTAGTCATTTTATTAGTTTTGGCAAGATATAGTTAGTCCTTGTTGAATTTGCTACTGCGTTATGGCAATTCTATGCACTATGATCCTTTTTTATCTATTACTAGATAGGTGAGGGATTTATTGTGAAGATTATGGAAAGAAGGTGTTTGTTTGTTGAGTTAACATGTCTCTAAGTTTCAAAATATGTTTTTCCAAGTTTGTTTCAATCCTGAATTTTGGAAAACAGTTGATCCTCTTTCATTATTTGATCAAAGTATTGATTGTTCTAGAATGTATTTAGCAGTTCAAATTCACTTAAATTAGTATGCCAATCTTAAGGTTTAAAATTGGATTAATAAGAATTTCTTCTCTCTTTCAAAAAATAAGAATTTGTGTAAATTTGAGGTTCTGAGGCTTTGTGTAGCTCTGCACTTGGTTTTATTTGAAAATTTTGAGAGTTTGATGTCAAAATAGGCTGAAAATGATACTTAGTCTATAATATGTGTTTTGTCAATTTAAGTTAGGAGATTAAAAGATTTAGAAGTCAAAAAATTGAAAATAGATCCAAGTTAGTTTGTTGGGACTAATAGTTGCTACTTGTGAATCTGTAGCGAATTTGCTTTTGTTCTTCTACTTGTCTTGTGTCCAAAGTCATCTGAACTTACTTCTTCATGATCTGTATTCTTTAAAAAATCAAGTCTCTTGATCATAGTCTTGAGAGTCAACAACATTTGGGAGTTAAGTGTACGCGTAGTTTAAAAACAAAGTTTAAGAGTAGTTTAAGGTTATGTATGCCCTCTGTTAGAATTGCTTGTCTCCTCTCTTTGTTTTAAAACAAACTTGTGAATTATATACCTCCCCTTTTGCCTCTGTTTGTTGTTTGAACTATGTTAATCAGCAATATATCATCAATGACTCAGGGTAGTATCATGTACCCTCTTTTAGTTTATTTCTGGATTTTCCTTGGACTGCCATGATCTTTATTTGAATCTTCCTTTTGTTTGTGACTTACTATGTGAAAATATTTGACCTATATTACACCTAAGATAGCACCATGGACCCTTTGGACCTCCTAAGACACTGTTTAGATTAAGTGTGATCAGTTTCATCTGAAATACCCCTCTGTGTAATGTGACCAAATCAGACCTGTAACTAGTGCATCATTTAAAAAATTCTCAGTAATTTTATAGGAACTGAATCTGATAACAACACCTCCCATTTAGTAATTGAGCCTTAAGATTGAATTTTTTTGATAGATGAAGCTTGTCTTGGCTTAAGCTAGTTAATTGTGATGGTTTTTAGATACTAACTTGCATTCATTTGTTGTAAAATCTTAAGGTAGGCTAAAGCTAGAATAAAAATTGATCCTTATACCAAAAATTCCTCTGTGACTCTTTGCTAAGCAACTAGAGGCTTAAAATGAGTCAGGCATCAGTCTAACACAAGAATTTTCACCTCTGTACAGTGGTTAATCATTTATCCTATTAGTTGTTAACTTCTAAAATTGGACAAACAGGTGCTTGAAGTCCTTTATGTGTCCTCTGTGATTCTTGACACCTTACCCTATGTTCTACTTGTATTTGTTTGGAATATCCTATAGTCTTGTTCCCCTTATAACTTTTTCTCTTTACACTTCTATTTGCTCATAGTTTCTGAGATTTCCTGTATAACATAGATCACATAGGGACTAAGGGTGAATGTACTGAAAACAAAGACTAAACTACTTCAAAAAGTCTAAGTGTAGCACTGCTTATTTGTACTTATCCTTGTTACTTGTTTGTGAGTTTTTGAGGTTCATATATAGGATTCCCTACTCCTTACTTGTTTGAATCAAGTCATGTCTAATGCACCATTTTTGCACCGAGGACAGTGCCATGAACCCTTTTAGTTTCAGTTTTGGATCCCTGGAACCTATCATTTCTCTCCTACTTGAAACATCCTATTATCTGTGATTTGTTGTCACACCCCAATCTTCATCAGGGCGTGACGGGCACCCGACTCTCATCAGAGTCGAGCGAACCCTTAAACGTCAACTCAAATTTTTTTTTTTTTTTTTAAGACAAGAATTAAAAATTGTAAATGAAATACCAAAATCGACACGTGGCTCAAGGCACCTCAAAACATGTTACATATATACATACGACAAGGAACAAGGCGAGCCAAAAGGCCTCTGCCATTTCTGTACAACAAAATAGCGGCCGACAAGGCCAAACAGTAACCACAACTCCCACGCAGTTCGCAGACTTCTATAGAGTATGACCTGCACAATATATAAAACTATACCAAAACAGGAACAGCCTCCGGAGCAAATGGAGCTGTCTGACTCCCAATGCTAACTCCCTCTAAGAAGCTGGGTCCCCTGGTTGCGTCCCTGAACCTGCGGGCATGAAACGCAGCCCCCGAAGAAAGGGGGTCAGTACGGAATATGTACTGAATATGTAAAGCGTCACTGAAGCATGAATCAGAAAAGTACAACAGAAAGCAAGTTTAGGTTACCTAACATGAATTAAATATTTAAATAAAATAGTCCCTTCGGACGGCCGCTTGCGGCCTAATAATAATAACAATAATAGTAATAACAATAGTAACAACAATGATAAAAATACTAGTAATCCCCTTCGGGTGTACCGGTTCCGACATACGTCTATCCTGGCCCCTTCGGACATGCCGGTCCCGGAATAAAATGATGGCCCCTTCGGGCATGCCGGTCCAACATACGTCTATCCTGGCCCCTTTGGACATGCTGGCCCCGACATAATAATCCTAGCCCCTTCGGGCATGTCACTCGTGACATACGGCTACCCTGGCCCCTTCGGGCATGCCACTCGTGACATAATACTAATCCTAGCCCCTTCGGGCATAATGATAATAGTAGTAGTAATAATAATAATAATAATAAAATCTCACACCCCCTTCGGAGTGGTTTTGAAAAAGTTTTGTAAAATATCACACTCCCTTCGGAGTGGTTTTGAAAAGTTTTATAAAATATCGCTTAATAGTTAGGGCGATAGCCAAAAGTTTTCCTTCAATTGTGGTACAAAAATAAGTCAAGTAAAACAAAGAGGCGGAGATCCGGAATAGCGGGTCCGCCCCGAGTCAACGGAGGTGGCGTACTCGAATTATATACTAAGCTTAATGGAGTCATTTATGGAAGTTTCAAGGCAATTCGATTACATTCCCGCAAGTTACGGACGTTTGAGCATTTTTCCAACAAGATATAAGGATTCTAGTTCAATCGCACCGAATGAATAGTGCTCCATTTCGAATCGGATTTCGATGAACAGAATAACCCCCGAGGCTCAAGTTCAAACCTAGTATACCTAGGACATGCCAGAAGAAGGAGAGGGATAGCTTCACATACCTTACGGGTGTCTTATGCTCGCTTAAGCTCAATTCCCGTTTCGTCCAGAATCTGCAAATGGTCACAATTACCAATTGTAAGTTATAAGTCTTTAGAGATTCATCCTTGGCCCTTTCTTGTTTACAGAAATTTGGGCAGCACTTCCCCTGAAAATACACCATCCCCGAGAATCCAACTCGGCCAATTTTACTCAACAACAAATCCGGGAATTTAACCCGGCCAACTATCAACATAGAGTCAACAACCATACTAACAATTTCCATATTCCATCCAAACTACATTATGCTAACTCAATTAATATACTACTTCCTTCAAAACCTTCCAATTCCAATAAAACAATAATAGCCTTACAATATATTTTTCAACAACACAACAATCAACATACTAGATAAAACTTGTTCACCAATCAACAAATATACACGGCCAACTCACACTACACACCCACGGCCAAACTTCTACTTCCATATTCATCATAATTTTCATGATTTCCATTCAACTTCATTCACTCTAACATCCATAAATCTTCTATAACATAAAAAGAAAACATAACATCCTTGCCTATTCCCAACCCCATGGCTCACGGCCATACACTACTTCCCACATACACACGGCCATGCACATACACCACACTCCCTTAATTCTCATCCAATTCTAGTCATTCTAACATGCATACCTATTTCATAACACAAAAAGAGTAGAATTCTTACCTTATTCTTCAAATTTCAACTTTGTCGCAAACGTCGTCCTTTCGCTAAACCAATTATATCACGTCGGAGAGCGTCCCAAACTTGACAAGAATTCAACAAGAATAAGATTTGGATCAAGGTAGAAGGCTTGGAAATTTTTTTCTCTTTTTTTTTTCTTTCTCCTTGGCCGAATGCTCCCCTTCTCCTTTGTTCTTGTTCTTACTTTGTTTTTCTTGAATCTTCTTGAAGGCTTATCCTCCCTTATATCATTAATCACATGATTAATTAAAAGGGTTGGGCCTAGGCACATGGCCGGCCACCCCTTTATGATTTTGGGATTTCTCATGAACATCAAGATGGGGGCATCTAGCTTACTTAACATAATATGGAAGGAAGGAACATGGACATTGCCGGACTTAGAGTAGAATTGTTTCTTTTGGGATGTTCGTTTGAATATACGTGTAGTTGGACTCATGCCATAGAAGGAAGGAGATGAAGAAGCCTTAACATACCTTATAGATGTTCCACTCTAATTGTCACCACAGCCCGCTCATTATACTTCAATCTCGACCTATAATCATAGAGCAATTCTATTATTACCATTTGCTACTTTCGTCTTTACGTACTTAAGTTACTCGTAATTCTACAATAATTCGTGCAGCATTTCACCTATATTCATTACATTTCCCAGGTCCATGATAATCACAATAACAACACCAACCTATAGCAAGTTCATACTTCTCAATTTATAGTCAATTAAGGCGATATATTGAGCGGCAAGCTCGGTTTTACAATCAATAAAGTTATTTTTTCATCTTTTGGTTCATAATTAACAACAATCCCATAATAATCACACTTCCAAAGTCAATCTATAGCTACAATACCCATGAAATTCCCTTTTCAACCCAATTATCAAGTTACAAGCCAATTACCAAAACTCTAGTCGCAATTTCATGAATTTCCAACCTTATGATCATATCCAAGCTAACTATGCTCAATTGCATGTAGAAAGGGATGGATTCTTACCTCAATTTTCTCTAAAATTCCTTAACCCTAGATAGATTTGGTCTACACCACCTCAATTCCAAGGACAAGTAGGAAAGCGAGGATCCCGCTACTTCTACGAGCCTTCCGAGTGGTGATTTGCGTGGATTATCTTGGATTATGGTATGTTTTCACATATGTATATGTAGAGAGAAAAGGGGAAGTTATATAGAGAAGGAAGATCAATTTGGGGGTGTAATAAAATGAATTTTTTGGGCCCAAACCCGTATATATACACAACCCACAGCCTCAATGTGGCCCATAAATTTGTCTCGGCCGTACCAGCGACTGTACATATTTGTTTTTTGAAGTATCTATTAAATTGGAAAGAAGACTCTCTGAACTTGAATTTGGATAGGTTATGCATCCCATAACTCTTTATATACTAGGAGGTACACCTCTTGAATGTTGGGACAAAATCCTGTCCAGAATTCTGTCGAATTTTCCCCGAGTTTCGACGAACTTAAATTTGTTCAATTCGTATGGTCTCGAAACCTTCCCATACTCACTAACATGTTTACAAAACTTATTAGCCTTAGGATGCGCATAGTTGCACTACTTGAATTCTCATGAATCTTCCGTTCTTATACTTACGTGGCCTTAGTTTTACGGCGGGCTTAGCGTATGAAGCGGTGGGATGTAAAATTCTCCCCCCCCCCCCCCCCGAAAAATTCATCCTCGAATGTTAAGGTATACAAGAGGAGGTTCAAGAATTCTAGGAAATTTTATATTATGATCATACTAAGCCCAACTAGTTATCACTTACATAATGGAGGGAAAATACTGACTGTTATTTACCTTTGGGACTAGGCTCTACCCTTGGTGCTTCTCCATCTGGCTGGTCCTTCCTCAGCTTGAAACAAGTGGGGGTAGTTGGACCTCATTTCTTCCTCGGCCTCCCATGTCATTTACTCGGTATTCTTATTCCTCCAAAGTACCATCACGGATGCCATATCTTTGGTTCTCAATCTTTGAACTTGACGATCTAGGATAGCAACTAGTGTCTCCTCATATGACAAACCCTACGTGATTTAGACATCTTCAGTAGGAACGATTTGAGAAAGAACCCCGATGTATCATCGTAACATCGACACATGAAATACCAGATGAACGGATTCCAATTCTGAGGGCAGCTCTAATTCATAAGCTACCTGTCCTATCCTTTGAAGAATATGGTATGGTCCAATATATCGTGGAGTTAAATTTCCCTTCTTACTAAAGCCCATGACATCTTTCATTGGCGAGACCTTCATATATACCCAATCCCCTACTTTGAACTCCAAATCTTGACGTCAGACATTTGAATAGGATTTTTGTTGACTCTGGGCTGTCCGTAATCGGTCCTGTATCAGTTTCACCTTTTTCACAGCTTGATGAACCAAGTCCGGCCCATACAGTTTTGTTTCCTCAACCTCGAACCAACCTATAGGAGACCTGCACTTGCGCCCGTATAAGGCTTCATAAGGCGCCTTCTTGATGCTTAAATGGTAGCTATTGTTGTAAGAGACTCAATAAGCGACAAATGATCACCCCAATTTCCTTTGAAATCCAATACACAAGCCCAAAACATGTCCTCGAGCGTCTGAACAGTACGCTTGACCTGACCATTTATTTGCTGATGGAAAGTTGTGCTTAAGCTCACACAGTACCCAGACCTTTCTGAAATGACTTCCAAAAGTTAATTATAACTGAGCTCCTCTGTCTGATATGATAGAGACCGGTATGTCATGAATCCAAACAATCTCTTTGATATATAATTTGGCATAATCCTCGACTGTATAAGTTGTCTTGACCGACAGAAAGTGAGCTGATTTAGTAAGTCGATCCACAACCAACCATATAGAATCAAACTTGCGATAGGAACTAGGTAACCCTATGAAAAAGTCCATATCAACCATCTTCCATTTCCTTATCAAAATTTCTATGTTCTGTATCAACCCCCATGGCTTTTGGTGTTCTATCTGCCCCTGCTGGCAATTTAGGCACCGTGCTACAAACTCTGCAATGGCCCTCTTCATGTCGTTCCACCAGATGATTGCATTAATATCATGGTACTTCTCTGTTGACCCTCGATGAATGGAGTAGCACGATTGATGGGCTTCGATCATAATTCTCTCCCACAACCTTGCTACATTTGGCATACACAGGCGACCCCGATATCTCAGAGCTCAGTCTTTCCCAAGTTCGAAGGCTGCTGTCTTATGTCTCACAATCCCTTCCTTAATTTGTACTAAAATAGGGTCATCGTATTGCTTTGTCTTTACTTCATTCACAAGGGATGACTCTGTCGTATTCTGGACTACCACGCCACCACCATCGGAATCAAAAAGCTTTACTCCCAAACTAGCTAGTCGTCTGACTCTCTGGTAAGTTCATTCTTCTTCTCTTCCATATGTATCAGACTTCCCATGGATTTGCGACTAATAGCATCTGCCACTACGTTAGCTTTACCAGGATGATAGAAAATATCAATGTCATAGTCGTTCAACAGCTCCAACCACCTTCGCTGCCTCAGATT
Organism: Lycium ferocissimum; assembly: GCF_029784015.1. Lineage (NCBI taxonomy): Eukaryota > Viridiplantae > Streptophyta > Magnoliopsida > Solanales > Solanaceae > Lycium > Lycium ferocissimum. Next base: position 2,685 of record NW_026727803.1, on the reverse strand, counting down.
CAACTCCTTCTACTTAAATATGTAATGCAGACTCTTGTGGTCTGTGTAGATGTCCATATGAATTTCGTATAAGTAATGCCACCAAATCTTTAATGCATGAATCGCAACTACCAATTCTAGATTATGTGTCAGATAGTTCTTCTCGTGCTTCTTTAGTTTCCTGAAAGCATAAGCGATTACCTTACCATGTTGCATTAACACGCAACCCAAACCTATGCCTGAAGTATCCCAATATACTACGAAACCCCCCGTTCCTTCTAGAAGGCTAAGAACAGGCGCTGACATTAGTCTGTCTTTTAACTCTTGGAAACTACGCTCTAACCCGTCTGTCCATTGGAATTTAACTGCTTTTTAGGTCAGCCTTTTTAATAGTATGGATATTGAAGAGAACCCCTCAAGGAATCTCCTGTAATAACCTGATAGTCCCAAAAAACTACAGACTTCTGATGTGGTTGTTAGCTTTGGTCAGTTTTTAACAGCATCAATCTTTTAGGTATCAACTCTCACACCTTCATCCGATATAATATAGCCAAGAAATGCTACCGAGTTCAGCTAGAATTCACATTTAAAGAATTTGGCATACAACTTGTGATCCTAGAGTGTTCGTAGCACCAGCCGCCGATGGCCTGCATGCTCTGCCTCCATACGAGAGTAGAGTAGAATATCATCGATGAACACAATCACGAATACATCGAGAAACGGCCAAAACACACTGTTCATGAGGTCCATAAAGGCTGTTGGAGCATTGGTTAGTCTGAAAGACGTCACTACAAATTCGAAATGCCAATATCTTATTCTGAAAGCTGTTTTCAGGATGTCCTTCTCTTTTACCTGAAGTTGATGATAACTCGAACGCAAGTCAATATTTGAGAAACACTTGGCATCTTGTAGTTGGTCGAACAAATCATCTATTCTAGGAAGGGGATATTTATTCTTGATGGCGACTTTATTCAGCTAACAATAGTCAATACACATCCTTAGGGATCCATCTTTAGGGAGGTACTAGGCTTAATAAAGCCCTTTTTCAGTAAATCCTTTAGTTGTGCCTTCAGTTCCCGCAGTTCAGGAGGATCCATTCTATACGGAGAAATGGAAATAGGCTGAGTATCTGGTAATACATTGATACTTAACTCAATCTCCCTTTCCAGAGGAAGGCCTGGAAGATCATCTGTAAACACATCGGGAAATTCGTTGACTACTAGGATGGACTGAAGAGTATGTGGTTTTACGTTAGCATCCCTAACTCGTATGAGGTGATAAATGTAGCCCTTGGAGATTTTCCTTGCCTTAAGGTGGGAAATATACCTACCCTTCGGCGATGGGGTATTGCCTCTCCATTCAAGCACAAGTTCATTTAGGAATTGAAACCTTACAACCTTTCGGCAATCCACATTGGCATAGCAGGAGGCCAACTAATCCATACCTACAATGGCATCAAAAACAAACATTTCCAAATCTAATAGGTATGCAGAAGTACGACAATCGCAAACTACCACAACACAATCCTGATACACTCGTTTTGCAATAATCGAGTCACAAACCAGCGTGAACACCTCAAACAGCTTACTTATCAAAATAGGTTCTTTACCAAACTTTTTAGCAACAAAAGGAGTAATGTAGGATAAAATGGAGCCTGGATCAATCAAAGCATACACATTATGAGAAAATACGGATAGTATACCTGTAGCAATCAAAGCATAAATATGATTCTGATTACAACCTATCCCTGACGCTACGCCTTTACCCCTGCCTCGGCCTACTATAACCTAAGCTCCCTATCTTGGGGAACAGACTGTAGATGAGAAAGCCGCTACAGATCCAGTTAGCTGAGCCATGCCGGCCCCACCCCTCAAAGGACAATCTCGCATAATATGACCAACACGCACGCAACTATAACATGCACCAGAACCCTGGTAGCACTATCCAGTATATGCCTTGCTGCACTGATCACATCAGGGCACCGGAGGTCTGTCCTGACTAAATTCCCCTCTGTTTTGCGAGCCAGATTCTTATGAATTTTGATCTGGCACAGAATAAGTAGATCGATTACGACACAGCCCCTGAAATTGTAGTTGTACACTAGCTACTTATACATATATAGGCCTCTATGGCTAGTATCATATCATATATGCTACTTTTAGGGCTCATCTCATCATATAACATGCCCAACAGCAGCGGTGTAATTGTACACTACTGCCATGTCCGCCGGTTATAATCCGAGGTGTTCTATTATACATATATAGCGCACATTATGTCACGACCCAACCCCGTAGGCCGCGACTCGTGCCCGAATTGGGCACTCGTACGTACCCAGTATCCCAAATCATAAATAGCGTACGAATAACTTATACCGTGTACAAATAACATATATTTACAGAAAAGTGGAACGTCACCCCGAAGCTATCACAAATGTTCAAATACACATATCGCTATCGCAATCCAGCAGATAATATCACATATAAGCCGATAAGGCTATCATAGTATAGGGGGACGTCCAAGTCGCAAATCACACAGACGCGACTGAACAGTGAATTCCCATAACCCACACATATATGTCTACAGACCTCTAAGGAGCATAACAAATCATATGACGGGACGGGGCCCCGCCGTACCCGTGACCAAACATATGCATATATAACAATGATAAACCGGATCAAAGTATAGGCTCCCGAGAACAAGGGAGCG